>NC_058133.1:189128784-189187686 GCF_016433145.1 Gracilinanus agilis
GGGGGGGGGGGGGGAGGGTGGAAATGGGCGGGGCGCGCCAGGTGCAAGTAGGTGGCCCGTAGCTGGGGTGTCCCCTAGAAAGGGAAGTGAGTTTTTTAAGAGATGCCCCGGATCGGGGAGAGCGGGGGAGGTAACTTAAGGAAAGAAATCCCTATGGAGAGAATAAAATGGGAAAAGTGGGGTTTATGGGAAAATAAGATTCTTTTAGGGAATAGGGAAGTTTTCTCTGACGAGTATTCCACCTTGCAGGTCGAAGGGCATAACAGGTAAAAAGATGTGTATATTCTGGGGAGGGGTATGTGTGTTTAGGTTTTGAATGAAAGAGAGCCTGAAATCGTTCAAAGATTTTTATGTGTGTCTCTCCACTTGAACTTCACTGCTTTACTTCAGGTACTCATCTCTCTCTCTCTCTCTCTCTCTCTCTCTCTCTCTCTCTCTCTCTCTCTTTTTAAACCCTTTCCTTCCATCTTAGAATCAACACTGTGTATTGGTTTCAAGGCAGAATTATTGTAAGGACTAGCTAGGCAATGAAGATTAAGTGACTTACCCAGGATCGCATAGCTAGTGTCTTGAGGCCATATTTGAACCCAGGTCCTTCTGATTGCAAGCTGGCTCTCTATCCAATGGGGCTACCTATCTGCCCCCAAATGCAAAATCTTAACTTGTGTTTAATACCTTCCACAGTCTGTCTTCGGTCTACTTTTTCCAGCCACATTTCATGTACTCTACATTAAATTGGGCAATTAGGCTCTCCCTAATACCCCCAAGTTGTATTTTTTCTCTTTAAATTATGTTGAGTATATACTCTATCCCCAGTAGAATGTTGGCTGTTTAAGAGCAGAGACTGGGTTTAAAAAAAAATAATCAATAAGCACATTATATATATACTTAAGTGCCTAGATGATTGTCCTAAGTGTACCCAGTATCTTTGAGGGGGGGGGGATAAAGAAAGGTTAAAATAAGGTCCTTACCATCAAGGAATAACTATTGGGGCAGCTAGATTTCTCTGTAGATAGAGCCAAGCCTGTAGATAAGAGGTCTTGAGTTCAAATGTAGTCTTAGATACTTCCTAGCTGTGTGACCCAGGGCAAGTCACTTAACCTATTTGCTTAGCCCTTACCACTCTTCTACCATGGAACCTATATTAGTATTGATTCTAAGACGGAAGGTAAGGTTTAAAAAAAAAAAAGTAGTAAATATTGACATAAGATATATACATTGTAACTGAAAGATGATTCCAGAGGAAAGATACTAGTAACTGTGGTCACCCAGAAAGGCTTCCTAAAGAATATGGTATTTGAGCTGAGTCTTGAAGGAAACCAGGAAATGAAGAGGGATAGCATTCCAAACATGGAGAACATCTTTCTCCTCTAGGGAGGAGGCACGGATTTGGAAGTGGCCTGTTATATTTGAGGAACAGCAACTAGGCCAATATAGCCGGCTTTTAGAGATCGTGGAGAGAAGTGAGGTAAGAAGACTGGTAAGACAGGAAGAGTTCAGCTTGTGAAGGGCCTTAAGTGCCAAACTAAAAATTTTATATCTGTTCCTGGAGGTAATAGAGAGCCACTAATTAGTTTATTGGGGGGGTGGGGAGGATGTTACATGGTCAAACTTGAACTTTTAGAAACTCACTTTGGCAGCTGACTGGAGAATGGATAGTAGTGGGGAGGAACTTGAGAAAGTTCCACCAGAAAGCTGTTGTACTAGTGTAGGTGAGCAGTGATTGATTATAATGGTATGTCTCCCTTCCCTATATTTGCTTTTAGGGAATCTGTCTCTGCAGAACTCTGGAGAGATTATAGTGGGGAAGGCACTAGAGGGAGTCCTTATACGTGGGAGGACTCATTTGTATTTGGAGGGGAAGCACTTACCATCCAGGAATGTGCTGTGTACAGATATATAATCTTGTTATTGTCAAAGCCTGTGTTAAATGCCTTTATGAATGTGGTGTAGTGGAGCCAGGCCTTTTGCTTTCCTCTTCTGTAAAATAAAGGAGCCAAATAGAATTTTAGAGCCAAAGGGAAGAATGCTGAATCTAGTCCTTTTATTCTACAGATGAGGAAATTGAGAATGACCTTCCCAGTCACACAGTTCATTAGTGGCTGAGCAGGAGTTGGAGCATAGTTGTTCTGGTTCCTGGCTTAGTGTAGTTAGGTGACCACCAAGATCCCTTTCCACCCTTAAATTTTGTGAATTTTTGAATTATAAGTTTTCCTTCTTTTTTGTGTGTTTGTGGAGGGAAGGTTGATTATTTTTTATTCTTGTAACTGTTGTGTCATTTTAAGACAGAGAATCTGACCAAATAAACATTTATTAAATATCTACTATGTGTCAGGTATTGTGCTAAGCACTGGGGATACAATTAATAAAAAGAAAGACAGTTCATGCCCACAATGAGCTTTCAATCTAAAGGAAAATAATAACAATAATAGCTAGCATTTATATAGCACCTTAAGGTTGACAAAGTGTTTTGCACATATTATCTGAGAGTGAAGGATGAGAAAATTATAGTCAGACCTATTTCCTTTGGTTTAACAGAATTGTTGAGCTTAAATTTTGTGCTGTTTCCTAAGTAAATTCAGAAAAGCCAAAGCCAGATAGTTGAATAATATGTTAATGAAAAACATTTATTAGGCACTTACTTTGTGTGGAAAAACAAGGTCGTCCCTCTCCCCAAGAAGATTGTATTCTAATGACTGTGGATTATAGTTCTGGAAAGTCATGAAGATGATAAATAGAATAATAGGGCAATCCATTGATCCTCCCTCTCCACTTCTTGGGTAAAGGATGGGGGACAGTATGAAGTCTGCTAATAATGAAGATGAGAACCTAAGAAGTACAAAGAGGGTCTTGGTTCTACCAGGCATGGCCTCTGTGGTCTAGTTTGGAAGATAAAGCAGCAACAACAGCATTGGTATCAAGAAACATAGGAAAGAAGAGGGGATATGGATTAAATCAGCCTAATGATCGGATTGTTTTTATATGGAGGTCTTCTCAACAAGAAAAATGTACTTAGGACCCCACAGGTTTCTTTGAAAAATTCTACTTTTTCTCTATTATTAATAGGAACTTTAATGTCTTAGCTTCAGAGTTCCCCTTAGAAGGTAGTTTAATTTTAGAGAATTTATTGTGCTCTGGCACATCCATGGTTGCATGATGAGTTTACTAAAACTCTTTGTTCATTGAATAATAATGGACACTGAGTAAATATTAAACTTTGTACTGAGGATCATTTGGTACCTGTCAAGATGTGCCTACTCTTGTTTCTGAACTTTTGTATCTGATGTCAATCCTACTTTAAATTTACTATCTTTATTTCAGGTATAGGAATGTTTAGTGCACATGACATGATTTGCAAAATTCTTTCATGACAACAGTCTGTGATATATATATATGTATATCTATATATTTGATATAAATGATGTATGTTATATATACAGTAGTACCTTGACACATGAGTTTAATTCATTCCACAGCCAAGCTTGTAACTCAATATGCTTGTGTGTCAAATCGAATTTCCCCATTTAAATGAATGGAAATGCAATTAATCCGTTTCAGCCCCAAAAACCACATGAATTTTTTGTTTTATATGCTTTTAAATACAAAAATGTACTTTATAAATAACAATAAACATATTTATAGATAAAAAAGAATGTAAAGAAATAAACTTGCTTATGAAATGTTATTTACCTTCAAGATCAGGTGAAAATGCTGGCATTTTGTGTGCTATCACTTAACATCTTACTCTCTACACTGTACCTAATGCTACATTTAAATGCAAAATTAACCTTATACATTACTTATGATATGTAACTTTATTACTAAACTTAAATGCAATTTTTTTTACTTTACTTAATTATCATCATTTTCTTCATTGAATTTTGGCTGTTTTGCCACACTTTCCTTGATTTCACTTAGAGGTTATATCAACAAAAATCTTTCCATGAAAGTTTGTTTCTTCCTCCCTTTCAGAACTTTTTGATAATGTGTCAAACAAGTGTCCTCACACAGCTCCAAGCTCCATTGAAGGACTTGTTGCAAGTTTTTCTGGGTGTGTCTTTTCAAAAAACCATTTAATTTTTTACCAAATCTTCAACATTTCCTTAATCTTGCTTGTGCTGATTACCTCATCCACCTCAGGCTCCTGACTTAAAGCAAAAAGTCCCGTTTGGGACTGCTTGTAACTTAAAGTGGTGCACATGTATCAAGGTACCACTGTATATAGTTTTCTGGTTTCACAGATGAGGAAAATGAAACACAGAGGATTGTAAGCAACGAGTAGTAATGACCCTGTTATTCTATGCTTCATTTTAGTAAAGCATTGTTTTGTGTTTAGAGGTTACAAGCTTAAGTTTTGAGGTGCACTAATAGAATCCTTTTGTTAAATATGATTTCAAAAGAAGATGGTATATTATGAAAGAGTCATTGACTAACATTTTGGAGAATTAATTTAAGAGTAATGTTAGACACAGAGTTGGTTGAAACTGGAACACTGTAACTGGTGATTGCTACAAAAATAATTGAATTCTCTGTGGTGTTAGAGCTCTTTACAGGTACAAGTTGTCTCCTGTGGCTCATGTCTGGTTCAAGAAAGATCCATGACACAGAGCTCTGAAACTCTACCAAGAAAAGAAGAAGAAAGAATAAAGTGGAAAAAATTTTAAAAGTCTCACAGTAAAAACTGCACCTTTTAGCTCGATGCTTAATAAAATTACTTAAAACAAGAAAAAAGTAGCAACCTCATTAAGCTGTGCCTAAAGCCAAATAAGGTGTTCCTTCAAAGGGTATCTTTAAATGTTTAAAAAAACTACTCAGTTTTGAAACTTATATATATATTGATGTTCCAGTGTCACAAATTATAATATTTTATACTATTGTTTTCTAAGTATATGCCCCCAATTTCAAGAAATCTTTCTCTAATTCTAAGTGAGACAGATTCTTTTCAGATTTAGTCTTTGACTTGGAAGCCATGAGTTTTTACAGGATGAAGAATGAAAGTTTTCTTTTCTTATAGAGAGTTAGTTACCCTGTAGATAGTATACAGTCTTTGATTAGTACCATGAGGCTTCTTATTAGCATTTCTAATTTGCATTTCTCTGGCAGTATAAAAAGTATAATCATCTTCAGGTTTTTAACAGTAAAATTAAGTATTTCTTGGAAACCATAGCTAGAATTGAGATTCCCTAATGACCACAGTCACTGTATTTTGGAGATTATTTTTAATTTGAAAAGTGAGCATTTACAGTGTAGGAATAAAAATTGTTTATAAAAACTTGTCAGACTAGCACTGAGCTAGAATGCCAGGTTTTTTTTGCAAGTCTAAATGAATTATGAATATTTGAATACCTATTTCTTAGTCCTGTCCTAGTGACAGTTTTGGCTTTTGATTTTTGCCTTGTCTTATTTGATGGCTTTTTGTTATGACTTTTTTCTTTTTCTTCTATTTTTCATTATTAAGTCTGTTTCTTCCAAGCAACATGGCTTTTCTTCTCAAGATATTGAGTAGAACTGTATAAGTGCCAGATCAATTTTTAGGGACATTGATGGCCCACAGTTAAAAATCCAAATCAAATAAATACTGGTTCATGGACAAAAGATTCAAGTATACCTTGATTGTAAAAGGGGAAATATGGCTAAATTTATATTGTGGTTGGTTAAAGCCCATTGACGTATTTGTATGTTTTTTGATCTAATAAAATGGTTTATTAAAAATAAAACTGATAGCATTTATTGATGGATATTGCATTGTGTTTACTATATCTTGTTTATCTCCCTAACTATGGGAAGCCATATTTCTTTTATAACATCATTTTTAACTCCTTTCCCCACCAAAAAATATTGATACCGCCCTTGCTGGTTTTCTGTGGCACCATCTCTAATAGCCATCTCTTCAAAATAACTCCCCTTTTCAGCACCAGTGATGCTAGGCACATTCCCCCCACCCCATATGAGTTGATCCCTGATTCTAAGTGGCTCATACATCCCAAATTAATCATATTATTTCAGAAAGGAGAAATGAATTTCAAAAGGAGCAACAGAGGAATAGAAGTTTGAAATCAGTGTGTCAGTATGTAGTGCTGCATTCTGATGACATTTAAACTTTGTAATGTGGTTTAAGTGGAGATTTCCTCTGCTTTTAGAGGGAAACTCTTCTGTTCTGGTTCAGAACCAAGAATTATAGGATTTTGAATAGGCCTAGAAATCATTAAATCCAACCCCCCTCATTTTATTGGTGAGGCCCAGAGAGGTTGAGTGACTTGGCCAAGATTGCATAACTAGTAAGTAGCAGAGTTAGAATTTGAACCCAGATTCTAACTTCTGCACCATATTTTCATACTTCAGTAATTATATAACTTGAGGGAAAAAATCTTTTTTCTTTCACCTTATTTAGACTCTATATTTTGAGAAGGATTTGAGAAGGGAGATTATATAACTCAGAAATTAGATCTGATTATTTTATTTTCCTTTTTTTAACTTGGAAATTAATTTGAGCTCATGATAGTTAGATTTTAAATGATGCCTTTTAAAAAATAATTGACTTTCTTTCTGTTATAACTTTATGATTCACCAGGTTTGCCATAATATTAGACTCATCAATTTAGTTATATTTCTTTTGAAATACAAATACAAAAAAATAAACTTGAGTCTTTAAAGCATTTAATAGTGTTGTGAGGAAGATTATTTAGTATTAGTTGCATATAGTTTCTAGTTGACCTAGGCCAGGCAGGACTCAAAGGAGCAGTTCTGGAGTCACTGGGAAGGCTGCTTCAAACCTGGTTCCAGCCAGGTTTGACCAGCACAGTTAAATACATATGGGCTTTAAATACTACTATTTTTTGGGGTATTAGTTTTTCCGCATGGGAAGAAATACTAGTACTTTCAAAACTTTATTGGAAATTAAATCCTAAAATTTTTAAAAAGTTATAAGAAAACAGAAAATTAGGCCTAAAAATCTGATATCCTTTGAAGTCTCTTATGTTTTTGTATTCAGACAGAAATAGGGGGAAGCTGGGTAGCTCAGTGAATTGAGAGCCAGGCCTAGAGATGGGAGGTCCTAGGTTCAAATCTGGCCTCAGACACTTCCCAGCTGTGTGACCCTGGGCAAGTCACTTGACCCCCATTGCCTACCCTTACCACTCTTCCACCTATAAGTCAATACACAGAAGTTAAGGGTTTAAAATAAAAAAAAATAAAAATAAACTAAACAGACAGAAATGTCCTTACTAAAAAAAAGAGAAGAAGAAAAAAAATGTCCTTATTTTTGTGTTTCCATTCAGCCTTAGTCTGATGTAGTAAGCATCTTAGTGGTTCTTCCAAATCTAACAGCCTTTCCATAGCTGATGTTTTCAGGAACTTAAAAGCATGAAATTAACTGAGTTGAGAAAGCAAGTTAGCCACCATTATTCTCTAGATTCTAGTGAGGTCATGAGGTTGTGATAGCTGTTTGTGTTTGTTTATGTTCTAAAGTGATGATGGGTCATGCTAACTGGACCTGAATTAGAGAACTATGATGGGTTGTTATGTGCAGCAGCTTAGTCACATATGGCTGGAATAATGTCTTTTGTTATAAAGTATGTATTTGTGAGTTCCCTAGAGAACATTTGAGATCTTGACTCATTTGCAAAAAAAATAGTGGTAAGTCTTTAAAACTGGTAAATACTGGATCAGCCTCCTCCTGAGATCTAAATATTTTTTAAAGAGTTTAATTCACTTTAAAAAAAAATTAAAACCCTTATCTTCTGTCTTAGAATCAATAAGAATTAGTTCTAAGGTAGAAAAGAAGTAAGGGTTAGGCAATTGGGGTTAAGTTACTTGCCCAGAATCACATAGCTAGAAAGTGTTTGAGGTCAGATTGAATTCAAGCCTAGCAGTCTATCTACTGTGCTACCTAGTGGCCCCTGAATTTGTTCTTTTTTTTTTTTTTTTTTGGTCTTCATGTCTTGTTCTGCTATTAAAGACCCCAAATCACCCTATAAAAGTTCCCAGTTTTCCTTGCAGTTCCACCATGAAATACATAGAAGGTATTGAAGTTTGTAATAGATACCTCCAGACTGCTACTTCCAACAGACTTATGCAGCCTCACACCTAACTCTTCTGCCTGCTTCCTGATACAATTTCCAAAGTAACCATTGGGACCTTAAAAATGATCTAAGCTCCCTTGTTTTGTAGGTAAAAAAACTGAGGACCAAAGAGGGAAAGTGGCTTGCCCAAAGTTGAACAGGTAAATCAATAACTTCTGAGCTGGCAACCAAATCCTTATCTTTTGGTTTCAAATCCATTGTCCTTTCTACTTCCATACAGTGAGTTATATTAGATTGTCATTTCTAATAATATAATTGAGAACTAAGATCATACATTTTTATAACCTATCTTTATTGTTGGACACCTATGGGGTTAATCTCAATGTGTTTTTCAAGGGTGTTAGCCCTAACAACTTCATATTCTGTTGATAGCATGCTTTGATATTTAATCCAGCTTACTAAAGAATTTTGTTATTCAGGAGTGTGGGCCCTCAAACTTAAAAATAATTTGGGTGCTTACTGTAAAGGAAAATCTTGAGAGGTAAATGGAAAGAAACAACAGGGCCTCCTTAAAAATGTGAACTAAACTCACTTATGACATGAATGTTAAAGAACAGCTCTTTGAATGGAAACTGTTTTAATTGGACCCAAGGGATTAAGTGTCTGCAATTAGTATTTTTTTTTCTGGATAGATTTAATTAGAAATGAAAATATGACTGACCACATCTGTTTAGCTTTAGGGAGTATTCTGTTTTCCAGGCAATGAAAATGTTCATTCCCTGATGTGTGTCTCTTTTCATTACAGCAAAATGGATATCCCAAATTCTCCCACCTCCAAATGTATCACTTACTGGAAGAGAAAAGTTAAGTCTGAGTATATGCGACTTCGACAGCTCAAACGGTTTCAGGCAAATATGGGTGCAAAGGTAAGGGAAGAAAGTACTTATAAAAAGACCTTTTTTAGAAGTTAATTTTGAAATTATGTTTGGATGACTACTAAGGTTTTATTTTTTTTTAAGTTACTGAGCTAATGTGGGGCAGCTGAAGGGTGTTTTTTTTTTTTATACTCTTATTTTGAAATCTAAAGTAATAAATCCTTCCCTTGGCTTCGCTAGGCCCTGTTTGTGGCCAATTTTGCAAAAGTTCAAGAAAAAACTCAGATCCTCAATGAAGACTGGAAGAGGCTCCGAATCCAGCCTGTTCAATTGATGAAGCCTGTGAGTGGGCATCCTTTCCTCAAAAAGGTACTTTTGGTGCCCAAAATTGATTCAGCTTAATGGGTTTCTTAGAGGGAAATATTTCTTTTCTCCATAGAATGGTGGCTCAGCCCTCCTTCCTACTCTTCAGCTATCTTCCTAGAGGGACAGTAGAATAGAAAAAATGCTTACTGACTTTTGGGTGACCAGATATTCACTGACTTCAAGACATGCTGCTTACAATCTTTGTGATCCCAGATAAATCAGTTCTCTCTCTGGGCCTCTGTTTTCTCAAATATAAAATGAGAAAGTTTAGAAACTTGAGGTCTCCTACAAAATTAGTTATTATGATCCTATGTCCTACTATGTATGTATAATTTATGGGGAATCAGTGAACAAGAAATACTTTATGATAGCTATTGTATTCAGGTCTTCATTTGTGCATTTTTCTGAAACTAGGTTTTAATGAATTAACTTCCTCTTACCACTTAGGCCATTTTTTCTTGTCAGTTGAAATATGTTTAGGAAATACCAACTAATTTTTATTATATTAACCTAACTAAGCAAAGTATAACTAGAATGGCAAATCTAACTGCTTATGGGATGAAGGAGGAAATGACTGTTTTTTCAAGACATATAGAAATTGATTTTTGATAATCCAATCTAGTTCTGTACTCTTCATTTCCATTAGTATGGATAGCAGAGTTTATCATGTAAAAAGAGGAAATTTTAAAAAGTAATTTAATTTTTAAATGGCATTTGACCAAAAGCAGATGGGACCATAGTTTTGCCTCTCTTTTTAGTTGTATTGATGATGTCAAGCTTTTTAGTATTCAAAGAAAACATTTCAAAGTTGATCTCCTGGCACATTCAGGAATCTAATTTTATAATCCTTTGTTTTGCTGGTGTGCACACTGCATTCTAGACTATATCTCCTGAAGTCTAGGACACCCAGTTTAGGTTAACTAAGATATTGATATAAAACTTTTACCCCCCACTTTTGCTTGCTTAGGTCCCTGAGGAAGAAACTATTGATATTTAAATCACACATTACGAACAGTTTGTTGCAAGACCTCTTATAGATACATGTAGTAAAGATAGAAGATCAGAAAGATATGAAAGAGATATTCAGAATATGAAAGAGATAAGATATGAAAGGAAACTTAGGGTCCACTGAAGGCTGTGTGCATCACCTCCTGATTGTGTATTTTCTTGCTTGTATTACAGTGTACTGTAGAAAGCAATTTTCCAGGATTTGACAGCCAGGATATGTTAATGAGATCTCTGAATACGGTTGCATTGGTACCCATCATGTATTCCTGGTCTCCTCTCCAGCAAAATTTCATGGTATGTAGTAGAAGCATCATGACACATGATTAAACTATGAATAATTGGTGCTTATGTGGCAAAGCTCCTCTGAAGGTGACATTTTTCCTAATATTTAACACACCAAAGATGAACAAGACAGAATGTTATTAACTTCCTTCAAAAGAGAAACTGAAAAATTTTTTAAAATTTGTTTTCTTCTGGACTCTCAGAACTATACTTCATAATTGCTTTCTAACTGGTTTTCTGGGAGGAACAACACTGAGCAATATTCTAGTTGCTTTATAGCATTATATGGCATAGGTAGAAAGTTGGGCATAGCTTAATTTCTCCAATAAATCAGATCCCTGAGGGATAAATAATAACTTCTGCTAATGGAAAATGATTACTACTACACATAAGTCTATAATCTTTTCATCTGTGTCTTTATGCTTTCATCTCTATTCATATAATTTATAAAAACTGATCTTGTGCATTGCTGGAATTGCTTATCTATCTGGTGATAGACTGAATCCATATCCTACTCTAATTGGGAGGCTACTCTGAGAGAAGAAATCACAACCTAAAAGTATGCTTTTCAGTGCTTAGGAAATGGTTTAAGAGTAATTAGTCATTCCTAAGCCCAAGTAGCTTTTCTCTGTTGTTTATAACCAGAAAACATCTGCAGTTCTCTGATGCACACCGTACTTCTCAGGTTATAGTGATTAATAGTAGTAATAAGTATTTTATTGTAGGTCAGGTTAGCCTTCCTCCATTTTATAGAAAGTCCAGAAGTTGTATGTTTGCTCAGCTTTTGCCACCTGGATGGATCATTTCTGATCTTTGGAGTTTCTCTTTTTCATTTGTCTCCCTCTATTTATTGAAAGGTCTCTATGTGAGCCAATTGTACTGCCCTGTGGGTGAAACTGCATTGCCTTTCTGTCACACAGATATGTGAGGATGAAGTGAGATTTTGGGTGGAGAATGCTTTGAAAAATAAGTGTCTATATAAAGACATTTGGGTGGTGGTAGTGTTACTAATGATACTAATACTGATTCTAAGCTTGTTATTGAGTAGCCCTCACTTTAAAAGTAAATATACTTTTTTGGAAGTAGCATGTCATCTTTTCAGATGGCTCCATTCTGTACAATTCAGGTTGTCATTCCTCTATACACAGAATACCCTGAGTGACCAAAAGTATCTCGAGGTGCTCTGTTCCTTCCCTTTCTTCCTCTCCCTTCCTACACCCTTCCCCTCCATTGGAGAGGATTGGTGGATCCCCATATAGGAAGAAGTAGCTACAGGGACAGAAATGCCTACTTAGTAGAATAAGCCTGGTCTGGTTTGTTTGCAGGTGGAAGATGAGACTGTTTTGTGCAATATTCCCTACATGGGAGATGAGGTTAAAGAAGAAGATGAAACTTTCATTGAAGAACTGATCAATAACTATGATGGGAAAGTCCATGGGGAAGAAGGTAGACACATAGGCTCTCTGAGGGAGGTGCCTAGTTTGGGGGTACATGCCATCTTTGTCTCATAACCTTTTTTTTTAAATAGATGAGGCAGTCACTTTGTGGCATGGGGGTGGGGGTGGGGGCAGGGCATTATTTGCCCAGGATACAAAACTTGAAATGAATGAATTTTTTTAAATTAAGTATTTACTATATGCTAAATTCTGGGACTACAAATAGAAAAATCAAGATAATCCCTACTGTCAAGGAACTCATACTCAAAGTGGGTTAGATAGCCATGTAAAAGAAAGTTTGACTTCAGGGCAGATAGAGAGGCCTGGAAGCCCTGAGGATACACTGATTGCAAGGGCCAAAAGTTTTTAGGTTGCATGCAAGGTATTTTCCAAATGAAATTTAAGAAGCACCAGAGAACACTGTTATACTAAATGGATGGTTGGGAAAATGAAAAGCAATTTAGTACAAAAATATCAAGAGATTTCTGTAGCTGAAAAAGACCCAAGGCCTTTTGGTCTGATTTTCTTCTTACCTGAGGAAGATAATGAGAATAACCTTCCTATTATGCTTCTTTGTTGTAGCTACGTTTTCAATGACATATAGAACAAATATGTGTAAGGAAATTGACACAGTGATCTGAGCATCTTAAAAACAAAGCATTTGGAGTTCTAGAAAAGTCCAGCTGAATTAGGAGGGTGATAGGAGCTGAAGGTAGACTTCTGTACCAGCTATCATTGTCCAGTACCAACTTTTGTTTTTATAATTCAATCCTGATTTATAGCTCCCCCTACTGTTAAAAGACTGATACTCACAAGCTGAAATTTATTTTCTTCCATTATGAGGAAATCCTATCCTCTGATACAGTACTATTACTAGTGATTGGTTTACTGGTTACTACATCATATGTAGAACATTTACTAAGTGTGGCATAAGTTTTCTTCCAGACTCTTTTGCCGAATCCCCTGTATGCCCAGGGATACACATTTATGAGACAACTGGCTGAGGTTAGAAATGTAGTCCTTAGTATAGTGTTAAATCAAGGTTATCCAACCCCATCAGGGTTCAGGTCTTAGTCTCACTGGTATCATGTTCTAACCACCTACACTAACTACACCATACTTAGAAAAGAAAAAACCCCAACTAATTAAAAGATTGCATTTCTCAGCTAATTCCTATCAGAATTTAAATTTGTGTTACCTGGAATAAAGTGTCTTAAGATGTTACTGAATGACAATGCTGATCTGCCTTGGACAGCTGGAACATCAAGATCTCAGGAGGGTTGCTCCATCTAATAAGGCCTTCTTATGTGACACATAATGTGAGAAAGAAATTCCCCTCAACCACTCCTTTTTCAGAGATGATCCCAGGTTCTGTCCTGATCAGTGATGCTGTGTTCTTGGAGTTGGTTGATGCCCTGAATCAGTACTCAGATGAGGAAGAGGAGGGGCACAACAATGACTCTTCTGAAGGGAAACAGGAGGACAACAAGGAAGAGTTGCCAGTCCTTAGGAAGAGAAAACGACTCACCATTGAAGGTAAGTAGGGGTCCTGCATTCCACCAAGGAAATGATTAGGATAGGGCAGATAGAAGAGCTGAGAAGGGCCATTGCTTATAAAGGGGTAATAAGGTTCTTCATCAGGCTCATTTTAAGGAAGCTCAGCATTCTTGGAAGCATAAAATAATGTGTCCTACCCTTCCAGAGAATAAAAGAGGCAAAGTTCAGAGGAAAATACTTGGCATTCTTTAAAGGATATGATAAAAGTCTATTGTAAAGTACCTTGAAATATTAGGGTGGCACAGTGACTGGACCTGGAGTCAGGAAGATGTGAGTACAAATCTAACCTCACACCTTTAACAATTGTGTGACCATGGGCAATTCACAACCTCTACTGCTTCAGTTTCTTCATCTCTAAAATGGGGATAATGATGAAACCTTCCTTCCCAGAATTGTTGTGAGGATCAAATGAGATAATCATCGTGATGTGTAAACCTTAAAATGCCATATGAACACTAGCTATTAATAGGTGTCATCCTCAGGATCATATGATTTTTGAGCTAGAAAGTAATTTAGAAATCCATTTAATATAATCCCTTCATTAACAGATGAGGGAACTGAAGTCCAGTGATAGTGACTTGCTCAAGCTCACACATCCAGTAAGTTAAGAGAGCCAAGATTCTAATCCAGGTCCTTTGATTCCACATACATTGCCCTTTCCAATATATTATGTTGTTTCTCCCTTGCACTCCCTAATTTCAACCTTTTAACTGACTTCGACTTGTATTCCTTTTCCCCTAAAATCTCCTGCGGACTTAACTTGAGTTATATTACCTGTAAATTCATTGCTACCCAGAGGTGTTACTTAAGTGGGGACTATTCTTGTTGGCACTATAGTCTAATGTTTAAAAAGTTCAGATAAAAATGACTTCTTCCACATGTTTTAAAGAAATCAGGAATCAGATTTACTCTAGTAATTCCAATCAAAAGCATCTGTGAAAGGGACAAGGGCTTTTTTTTTTCCAGGTTCTGATAATAGCCCCCAGAAGCTTTCTGTCATTTTTGGTTCAGGCAACAAAAAGAGTTCCAAGAAACAATTTCCAAATGACATGATCTTCAGTGCCATTTCTTCCATGTTCCCTGAGAATGGTGTTCCGGATGACATGAAAGAGAGGTAGGATAAGCTGGCTCATACCTCTTTGGTAATGTTTGAATGAACAATAGTTCCACAGTTCATCATGTTTATTAAGTACCTACTTTGTGAAAGATGGAGATACAAAGAGGGGATGTGATATAGCCTTTCGCTCAGTGAGATTATAATCTTGTAGGGAAGATGAGACATGAAAACAAATAACTAATACAATTTAGGATATGATCAGCATAAAGAATCAGGCCAAAGTGCTCTGAAAGTTATTTTTAGCAGTTTCTAGCTAACTGCTGACAAACCAACAAACCTTGTTTAAATGGCTGAGATAGATGATTTTCTTACACTTCCAATTACCTCTTCAATACTTCTTACAAAAGATTTTTGAAATTTGCTGCCTTTTATTTTTACATAATATTTATTTCTAAGTGTACCCTTCTCCATCCAGTGAGTCATCCTTCATAGCAGAGATTTAAAAAAAAGAAAAATGTAGGTCTTCAAAATCAAACAGCACATGGACTGCATTGGACAGACATATAGTATGCAGTATTCCATAGTCTCCTACTTCTGATTTGAAGGAAGGGAGCTAATTTCCCTATAATAGACTAATAAGCCTCATCATATAGGAAGATCATTTTCTGTAGGCTTTTGAACAGATCTGGACAGTGAGCTCTTTATTGTGGCTTTGCTCTAGTAGCTGATCTAGCACATTTTGCCCTATTCCCAGACAGTTCTGCGTGTACTGCAACTACAAACAGTTTGTACCCATTTAGATATCTTACTGTTTTGTCACCAGGTCTCATGTAATGCACTCTGCCTGAGGGACTTGACATACTCGTCCCTGAGTCTTCCCTCAGCAGAGCCCTTATGCTCTTTCCAGGAGACTGACCCTTAGAAAGAACTTTGGAGGTAGCTAGGTAGGTCAGTGGATTGAGAGCCAGGCCTAGAAACAAGAGGTCCTGGGTTCAAATGTGACCTCAGACACTTCCAAGCTGTGTGGCCCTGGACAAGTCACTTAATCCCCATTACCTAGCCCTTACCACTCTTCTGCCTTGGAGCCAATATATAGTATTGATTCTAAGACAGATCCTAAGACAGTTTTTAAAGAGAAAAAAGAAGGGAAGAAAAAAGAAAGAACTTCTACTTCCTTTTCTCACATAGGTATCGCGAACTCACAGAGGTGTCGGACCCCAATGTTTTGCCTCCCCAGTGCACCCCAAACATCGATGGCCCTTGTGCCAAGTCTGTGCAGCGAGAACAGTCATTGCATTCCTTCCACACACTCTTCTGCCGACGTTGCTTCAAATATGACTGCTTCCTTCACCGTGAGTGAGGGTGCTTCCTCTGACCTAGCTCTCGTGCTTCCACTTATTCTTTCCAGTCCATTCAGGATATACTTATCAAGCATCTACTGTATATATGAGGTTCTGTATTAGGGACTGGGCATCCATCTGGAGCTTTCAGCTTCTCCCTTGAACTTGGGTATACAAAGGGCCAGTTCTGTTTCCATCTTTTTGGCAGTGGCTCTGATTTTTGATCTGCAGTGCTTTTCATTTGAAGAAGATAATCACAACTAGCATCCCTTGCTAGAGTGGGAATGATGACACTCTGTGTCAGAGATTGTGAAATTCAGTTTATCCTGATGATGATTTTTTGATTCGGCCAAATTTGTATCCTCTTGTTTGGTTTGTTATTTTTCCATTGTCTGGATAGAGCAGGAGAAACAGGACAGTTTTGTGTTTTCCAGCTTTTCATGCCACACCTAATGTGTACAAACGGAAGAACAAAGAAATCAAGATTGAACCAGACCCATGTGGATTGGACTGCTTCCTGTGGCTGGTATGTAATTTTGGGACTGTCCTTGCCTCATCGTTACTTTCTCTTAAGTTGATCAGAGTCCTCATGCTCTTCATACAGCTCTTCCTGCCCCTGGGATCATGAACAGGGGCAAGTTCCATTTGTGGGGAAAAGTATGGGAAGTATATCTGAGGGACAATCTCAGCATCAGGATATTACCTCCAGTGAATTACAGGCTTCAGTGATAATTATTAGCATTCTAAAGAAAAAAGTGACCTCATACATAGTCTTCTAGGACTTCTATACATTATTGTATCTGTGATCTCATTATTGTGGAGCATACAGATTACAACTCATCCATGCATTGCCATTTGGTGTAATTTAGGTCTGTTGCACCCAGTAAATACTCCAAAGGAGATCCAACCCTTCCTCTTAATTCTTTCTGAGTCTCTTAACATGACTTGAATACTAATGGAGTACATGAATGATCTGGAGGTGATTCCTTACTCTAAAATTATGACTGGTACACCTCCCTCCTTTTCCATAGAAACAAGGACTTTAATGACATCCATGACAGTTTCTTCTGTGTGATTCTTTGTTGGTAGTGTACTACCATGCTCACCATATACTTCTCCATTGCCCTTTTAGTGAATATCAGCTTTAATTCTTCAAAGACTCTAGTGCTTTATGACTTGCATGCATAGGGCAGTACAAATGAAACCTGGATCCTATCTTCAAAGAGTTTCCTATAACCAAATGGGTAGAAACAGTGTGGATAGATAAAATAGGTAGTTACCTCTACAGAGTGATGTTTGAAGGTCTTTCGACCTAAAATATTTGCCGACCAGCTGCCATAATGCTGGAAATTCCAGTATTAAAATCAATGTCATTCTTTTGGATTAAACATTGCTTTTTACTCTTAAACTGTATCTCTTTGGGACATCTGGGTAGCATAGTGGATAGGCCTTGAGTTGGAAGGACTTGGGTTCAAATCTGGCCTCAGATACTTTGTAGCTGCATGGCTCTGGGCAAGTCACTTAAGTCCAGTTGCCTAGCCCTTGCCACTCTTCTTTCTTAAAATTGATAAGGAGGGCAGCTAGGTGGCCCAGTGGATAGAGAGGCAGGCCCAGAGATAGGAGGTCCTAGGGTCAAATCTAGCTAGCTGCAGATATGTTCTATGTAACCCTGGGCAAGTCACTTAATTACCATTGCCTATCTCTTACTGCTCTTCTGCCTTGGAACTAATACTCAGAATTGATTCTAAAACAGAAAGTAAGGGTTTTAAAAAAAAAGAATTTATACTGACAGAAAGTAAGAGTTTAAAATAAAACAAAATGTGACTCCCCCTGGTAAGAGTAATACATTAAGTCTCTGATATCTTAGTGTGATAGAATTAAAGTAAAAGCCTTTCTGACAAAAAGAGGAACTAGAAACATTAGAAGAATATGGTAAGGGGCAGCTAGATGGCTCAACAGATAAAGAGCCAGTTTTTGAGATAGGGAGGTCTAGGGTTCAAATCGAGCCTCAGATACTTCTTGGCTGGGTAGCTCTGGACAAGTCACTTGATCCCCATTGCCTAGTCTTTAATGCTCTTCTACTTTGAAACCAATACTTAGTATCAATTCTAAAACAGAGGTAAGTGTTTAAAAAAAAAACAACAACAAAAAGAAGACTATAATAAGCCCTAAAAGGAAGAAGGAGAAAGCTTGCAGAAAAGGGAGATGAGGCATGCCAAATACAAACTTTACCTCTGGGTACTTAGCCTTAGGCTGGCCCTAGAGGTAGAAGAGATATAGAGAAGTAAGGTAAGTCAGAGGATGAGACTCTTTAATTCAGATCAGTGAAATCTGTGTACAGGGACCAGTTAGATAATATGGTATATCTGTCCTTTTCCCAGAGAGATCATATGGGGTAGAATGGCAAGGATCTGAGATGATTAGGCATCTTGGGAATAGGTCTGGCCTGCTTTGTATAATAATGATGAAAAAAAGGATAGCCTAGAGTTTGCACAAACTTGAAGTATGATTATAAAGTAGTAATACAACTGATTTTTTTTACCCAGTGTGCTATGATTCATACATCTAAACCAGTAATCACCTTAAGAGGCTATGTATTCATTCCAACAATGCTGCCATTTCTCACTTCTGTGAAATTCTCTCTTTGGGGTTGCCCTAGAACATGCAGCACAGGATATTCATTTGAATATCCTCAGCAGTGACATACCTTCATCCTTTAAGGAAGATCTAAAGATCCAGTGGAGAGGTCCCAATATTTTTGGTAGATTCTCTATGGAGGAATTATAATAGAACATGGACAGAAATTATATAGGATGGGACAATATGGAGGGATTATAATCTGTAGAGAGTACTCATAATAATTAGCTCCCTTGAAACTAAATAGAGGGCCTGGATTCAAATCTGGATTCAGACAGTTCTTAGCTGTGTGACCCTGGACAAGTTCCCCTTGCCTAGCCTCTGCCACTCTTCTTGCCTTGGAATTGGTCATTTCCAAAACAGAAGGTAAGAATTTTTTAAAAAAGAAAGTAAATGTAGATATGAATTTGGGGAATAGCTGAAAAAAACATTTTTGGTGCCTAAATCTAATGAAATAAGATGAATAATCAAGCTGGGTAAAAGGTTGTTAGAATCAAGGTAAAACTATAAAACAATGTTAGGAATAATGAATGAATGACTGGACCTATGATTTCATTGGTATTCAGATTTCTGAAGATGAAGAAATTTCCTCTTCCAATGTAGGTGTGTACCCTCCCTGCAACTTGTCTTAGAAAATGTCCTGGAGTTCTGAAAGGTGGTTACTTATTTCAGGTTACATAGCCAGTGTATGTTGGGAAAAGACTAGAAACCAGGTCTTCCTGGCCTTCACAACAGCTTTCTGCCTGATTTTTATAAGAAGCTGCCTCTCAAATTAATGATAATGATTTTCTTATGGTACAAAAGAGAACAAAGTGAGAAAGGCAGCCAGGGTGGACTAAGTATATGTAGAGTTTTATACTGAAAACACACACATACAGTTGCGAAGGATCAGTGTACATGGAATGGAACATGTCAAAAGTATCGGGGGGAAATGTAAACATTATTAATATAATAAAATCTTAAGTATAGAAAACATAAGGGTGTGCTTTACTATTTCTACAAAATCTTCGGGAGTTATCTACAAGAATTGAAGTCATCCTTGAAGAAAGTATTTAATAGGGAAAAAACAGGCTTACATAAGCAATATTCCCAAAGCATTTAATCCAGTAGAGCAAAATGTTGCCTTAGAGACTCTTTCTTACAGAATATCTCCTATCTATACATCACAGTCATGAAGTTTCCTTAAAAGAAATAACAATAGAAATAACTCTTTTCAACCACCCTCTGATTATAAACTTCAGATGAGGCATAAAACAGAGAGAGAGAGAGAGAGAGAGAAAAGTTTTTCCAGAGGCACTTGCTTTTGTGATGGGGAGATTTAGCACAGAATCCAAGTTGAAGAGGGATTCCCTTTGGATGATAAGGTCTTCCTGATGCTATTTATGGATGACATTATGCCAGCTGCATCAAGCCATGGATCATTGCAGAGTCTCTTAGAAGAGAATCAATAACCACTTAAGAGTTTGGCCTGACCATCCGCTTGAGAAAGACCAAACAGATGAAGAACATGCATTGCTGAGGTTGCAACATGCATTCAGATGGACAATCTGTAGATCTTGTCCATCAGTGTGTACATGTGTTTATATGTACATATGTGGGACAAATGGACAGTAAGTTGATCCCAGAGCTGAACTTCAGGAGGAGAATGAATTGGATTACTTTTAGGAAGCTGTATAACTCTTCAATGATGCCAAGGTTCCTCCTGGAAATAAACTTATTTAAAAAATAGTATTCTGTGTGTGACCCTGGGCAAGTCACTTGACCCCCATTGCCCACCCTTACCACTCTTCCACCTATAAGTCAATACACAGAAGTTAAGGGTTTAAAAAAAAAAAAAAAGTATTCTGTGTAGATATAAAAGTTTTTTGAAGAATCGAAAATGCAAATCGCACAGAGCAGTGGAGAGGTAGGTACATGGTGGGAGTGAGCAAGCTATAGCATAAAACCAATGAGGAACTTTAAAAATAAATAGATGTCAAAGATGTCTTAAGGGAAATGTGATGTATAAGAAGAGAAGATGGGCTGATTATAGGGCAACAGATGACTAATTGACAGTTTTTAGGAGGAAATGAATTTTTTTTTTAAAACCCTTACCTGCCATCTTGGGGTCAATACTGTGTATTGGCTCCAAGGCAGAAGAGTGTTAAGGGTAGGCAATGGGGGTCAAGTGACTTGCCCAGGGTCACACAGCTGGGAAGTTTCTGAGGCCAGATTTGAACCTAGGACCTCCCGTCTCTAGGCCTGGCTCTCAATCCACTGAGCTACCCAGCTGCCCCCATGGAAATGAATTTTTATATAGCACTATGTGCCAGGCACTGCATTAAGCCCATTTTTACAAATATTATTTCATTTGATCCTCACAACAACCCTGTGAAGTAAGTACTATTCTCATTTTATAGTTGAGGACACTGAGGCAAATAGAAATTAAGTGACTAGCCCAGGTTTGTACAGCTACCTAGTGTTTGAGGCTAGTCTTGAATTCAAGTCTTCCTGACTGTAGGTCCAGTGCTCTATTCATTGTGCCAAACAGCTCTCTTTCAGTCAGAGTTCTCCATTGGTATTCTCAAATTTTTAAAAGGAAGGAATACTTCTAAATTGGATAGACCTCTTGTGTTGATCTTATGAAGGGACATGGACAAAAGTCACATAGTCTAGGTATACAAGGATAGGTTGGGATCTTCATCAGTGCAGGAAACCTCCACATAAAATATCATAGACCTATTTGAATTTGATCATTGAAAATTATTTTCTTGTGGGACCCATTCACTGGTTCTTTTTTTTTTTTCTTTTTCCATTCACTGGTTCTTAAAGCAATTCCAAAAGAGAAATTCCAAGAACATTTTGAGCCATGGTGTCATTGGAATACCAGAGTTTCTTAAACTAGCAAACAGACCTATAAAAATGGATATTGCCAGTCATTTTTTTACTCCAGGGATCCATAGTGCTGCTGCTGTGAGAATTACTGTGAAAAACTGGAACTTTTTAAGAAGCTGTGGGTTCAGAAATTAAAGAAAAGAAATGTGTTATAGCTGCAAGGACAAAGAGTACTTAGGAAACTTGGATTCACATTCCAGATTCTACACTAATTGGATGTGTTTGACCTTAAACAAGTGACTTAACCTCTCTTCTCCTTATTTCAGTATCAATAACAGGATAAGAAGGTTAGATGATATAATCTTTAAAGTGTCTTTCATTTCCACTTAAATATGTGAAATTGCCAAAGTAGAAATATTTTAGCAAAGCAGCCTCTGTGAACAGACAGACTCCCAGGCAGTGTTAACCTTTGAGTAGACTTCTCTCTTCCTATTCACAACTTAAAGTTGTTTTACTCCACTTCTATACTTTTCTATAAATGGCTACCAAATAGACATTTATTTGAGCTAACAAGTATTGTCTTTTAAAAATGTAAACTACTAATTGTATTGACTATATATGGTCCTAGAGCATAGATAAGAAAATGCATCTCCTTCCCTTCTGGGCAGAGGTGGAAGACAATGGTTATAGAATATTTCATATACTGTCAGATACAATTGCTATGTTGGTTGTTTTTGTTGAACTGTTTTTTCTCTCTTCTTACAATCTTTGATTTTTATACATATATATGTACATATATATATATATATATATACACACTGGGATGGGAATGGGAAAAGGATGTATTCAAAAGTGAATATGATGTAAAAACCACAAGGTATCAATAAAAGTGAGATTAAAAAAAGTTTTTTCTAGTGTAAAAACCTCTAGAAGAGTATTGTAGTCCAGGCCTGACTCAGTCTTGGATTCTTGGGTTTGGAATGGAATGAAACTTGCAGACCATCCAATATCTAACAGAAAATAAATTTACTTAAGAGTAGCATAGAAAGGCTACTCAGTAAGGATAGAGTTCTGGTTCAGATAGATGTAGCCCCCCCCCCATAAAAAAACTCATCTTGTTAACAGTAATATGGGTCAGATGGGTGTGGTGACTTGCACGGTAGCAGAACCTCCACCAAGTCAGAGGGGCACTAACTCCCCATGGGCTGGCCTTTTTAGGCTTTGGCATCTAGGAAACTAAGCTTTTTAGCCTTTTAGGGGAAAGAAAACTGGCCTAGTTTATAGGCAGGGACCCTAGTAGATACTGCTCCCACCATACCTCACTCCATGGTGATATGGTCATAAATGTTTACTAAAAGACATTCCAGTATTTAAATGGCCTTAGGGCCAACACTAGGCAAAACTGATATCAAGAATCCTAGAAGGTTGGAATAAGAGCTTAGTAAGTAGAAGAACAAAAATAGAAAGATATGATGTGGGAGATAGGAAGTAAGCAATGATGGTCTCCTGAAGAAATGAAATAATCTAGGTAACCAAATATTGAGATTAAAGATCAGAAATCCAAGACTTCATCCTTTCCTTTAGAAGCACCATGTTCTGGATCTGCCATATAGTAGATTATGTTAGGGATAGTGTAAATGACAATGAGAATGAGCAATACCAGATACATCAGAACCACAGAGAAGATAATGACATGGCAGCTAGCTGACTCAGTAGATAGAGGACCAGGCCTGGAAACAGGAGGTCCTGGGTTCAAATATGGCCTTAGACATTTTCTGGCTGTGTGACCCTGAGCAAGTCACTTAACCCCAGTTGCCTAGCCCTTTCTGCTCTTCTGCCTTGTAATGATAGTATTGATTCTAAGACAGAAGGTAAGGGTTTAAAAAAAAAGATAGTGGCTCAGTTGCTAATTCTCATCATAGGTACATCTTAAGCAATGTAGATAAGAGGTCATTACTTTCCCACTTATAACCTGTCCCAATCCCAGCATCAATACCAATATGCTTTATACCAACAAGTATCTTAGTATCTCAGTCAGGACCTTTACTTCTGGAGGGAGTGATACCAAATCTTTGTCCCTTTAAGCTTTTGCTTTGAGACTGATCATTTTTTCTATAGGGGCTGTGTAAGGATTCTCACCTTCATCTAGGGTTATAGGATTATATCAGATCAGCTAGGAGATCCCTTTTCTTCCAAGTATACACACATTTTTCCTAGTTATGAATAGTGTCATTTCCCCCATGGCATTAGAGAACAGGGTACCTCCCATCAATACTGCCCTAACCCCTTTCTGAGAAGAAATCTGAGCCATTTCCCCAAGGTATTTGGAGCCCTTGGGAAGCAGGGAGAGGAAAGACCATAAAGTCCTTCTCAGGCTGTTCCAAAGATAGAATAAGAAAGGGCTGGAGAGGATCAATCAGAACTAAAAACAGTCTATTCTTATTGAGTAAGTTAGCCTGAAAGCTAGATACAAAAATCCATTGGACTAGAGAAACCTTCCCCTTTCTAGGGTAGCATTAATTCATGGATGTGGCTTCTGGTAAGTGAGATACCCAACTTTGGTAGATAGGGATATGATAATGAAGCTATTGGGCAGCACAGATTCATCTCCCATGAAGAGTCAATTTGCCATGTGGAGGCAGGTTGAGGCCCACATATGTGGGTACTCTGCCTGGCACAAGGAGCCTTATTAAGCAAACATAGCTGCCCCCTCCTTGAGGGGGAATCATATAGTCCCTAGCCTACCACAACACAGCATCATCTTGTTTAAAAGTTCAGCAGAGGGTATATGGTTTTTCATGAGTGCTGACATGTCCTACAGACAATCAGCAGAATTCTTTCCTGGTCCCAACCTCAAATGAAAGAGCCATTGATTGTTAAATAAAAACAACTTGACCAGACCCATGGCCACCATCTAGGAATCAGTATAGAAGGTCTGATTTGCCTATCGCTCCAGGCTTCTTCACACACCAGCCATGAGGCTCAACCCACTTGGAAGGCTTGTTAGATTAATTGTCTTTGAAGTCCAGTTACTCATGTTTCTCTCACAGTGGTCAGTCAGAACCATAAATGTCTGGTCTGGGCAAAAGATTGTTCTTTAGAACCCAAGTTCTCATAGGCATGTGTTCATTGGGCTAGGGAAGTAATAAGGATGTTGGGGTAGGACTAGAGGCCTAGGCCTCTTGCACAATTGCCACCTTTTCCTAAAGGGTGTCAGTCTCCATTTTCATTTATCAATAGAGGCATCCCTATCCAATTTATAAAGATGCCATCTTTCATCTTCCAACTTGTATTTGGCAACTGGACCAACAGTGATGGTATGACTATCATCCATTCAGTAACAGTTGAGGCCCAGTAGCTAGTGACTAACTGCTTCTCAGAAGTATTTTTCAAAATATCAAGTGACTGCATGTGGAGCTTTCAGCCTTCACTCAGTCTTTATAGTCAAATCTCTAAAAACATGGGTTTCCAAGGGTTCATAAGGGCCCAGGAGAAGAGACTACTGAATTTACTCAATTTCCTATTTTAGACATTCCAATTCTGTAACCTATTTTGTACCCCTAAAAAGAGGTAGATTTTAAGGTGATTCAACAAATAGGGGCCATCAGGATGCCCATGTGAGGCATGTGATTTCTCTAGAACCTAGATGGGCTTTTAAAAAATCAATCAATAAATAAATATTTGTCAAGTGCCTATTTATATGCCAGGTTGATTTGTTTGGACTATGTCTAGAATCATCTTAAGTTCTCCCCATCCATTGTATTTCCCAAAACCTGACTGAATTCCCTGAACTCTGGATTTTCTTTGTATTGACATCCTGCCCTTGTCCCTCATTTGGGCCACCACTGGATTTGAGTCCCTGCTGCTATTGCCTAGTCCAACCTAGTCAATGTTACCATAAACGCTGTCAGGAAAAATGGCCTCAGCTTTTCCTGTGACAACTTTGTCAGCTTGCTGAAGTCCATGTAACCAGATAATAGGTGCCTTTTGCCTTCCACACCAGCATTATGGGGGTATAAGGAGAAATGGTATGATGAAATATTTCTGCTTCCTTTATCTTGATTGATTGATATTAAATAGGACAATTAAGGTAATCTTAAAAGCTCCCATTTGACTCTACTTAAAATAAATGGGTTAGAGGTTGTCATAGCAGCCATACATGTGCCAAAATCCTAGAACTTATGAAGATTCTTTCTTCTCAATGGTCTGCCCTCCAAAACTTCCTATGAAGCTTGGATATCCTAATAAACGTATTGGTGTTTTCTTGATATGAGAGTAACCTGGATGCTGATGTTCATCAGTCCTTTATATTAAAAATGGGACACAGGTTTTAAGAGACCCTTTAGGCTTCAGTGAGACTGAAGGATCCTTCCTGCCCTGGTACTGGATATCTTAGTAAAATTTTATTTTCATCCTCTAGAGGCTAGCAAGTGATTGACTATAATCTCTATGCTTTGAGAACTACTCCCAACACCCCTTATGGAAGAGGATGTTGTAATCATCTGTCTACCTAATGTTAGTGAGTGCCATGCCTGCTTCCATTCCTAGAACTCCTATTTACAACAACTGATGACCAGCTGACCAATGCAGCTGGTCCAATCTCCAGGTCAGATTTTACCAGTTCTGCCCTGGCTCATATATTTGGAGAGGGAAGGAAGCCCATTAGCAAAATTCAAACGATAGAATCTAATTGCCTGCAGTGTAGGCTGGTCATATGGTATGGACAAGCTGCAGGGAAATGATATAGATCTAGTCTACCAAACCTATATCCCTTTTAGGAATTTTACATCCTTCATTTTAGCCTTTGGGGAACCAGATTTAACAGGAGCTCATCTTTTTAGGGTCAGGTATGCATAATTCCCATCATAGCTAACTAAAAAGAGACAAGAGAAGGTCTCCATCCAGGGTTTCCAATTAAACTGGCTTTGCAAAAATGTCTTTGAGCTTTCCAAGCAGATGTAACTTTGTCACAGAGAAAGGTTCTAGACTAGTTCCTGTGAATAGTGTGTGCCTTAGCCATTGTCCCAGTGACTCATCCTGATGGTTAAGCTACTTGTAGAGGCAGTATAGGGTAATCCGAAGGCTAGTTCTCATCTCTCCTTCCATTCCCATTCTTTCATTATAGCCTTGATTTCAGTGGTATTCAGTACATTTTCTAGAGTGACCTCAGTGTCAGAGAGCATACTTATCCACAACCTATTGGTCTTTTCCTGTACTAGAGTTATCTTTGTTCCTTATTGTAAAAGGGAATTCTTGGTTCTCTTTGAGTTCACACTTGTGAAAGGGAATCCTTTATTCTCTTTACCTAGTTGGAATTAACACTTTGGTTCAACACAGACTTGAGGTGGAAGAGCTCACAAACCACTTAGTGAATTCACATCCAACTAGTGCTAGGTGAGAAGCTGGCAAGATAACTTGGAGAGTTCCACCCTTTTTTCTAACTCAAACAGTCAAGAAACTTGTTCACACCCTCAGAAAGTGTGAATCCTCTTGATGAGTATTCACCCCTCCAGAAGGTTTGATCCTCTAGTTTAGGTTTGGAATTGGAATGAAATGAGACACTGGTAGACCATCTTCTAACAGTTAAAAAAAAATTGTGCAGCGGCAATATGGAAAGACTATAGCACTGCAATAGGGATATAGAGCTCACCTCATCTTTATAAAGAAACTCATCTTAGCTGAGTTTGTTCAGTCAGATGGATATAGTGACTCACACAGCAGTGGGTCATCTACCAAGTCTGAGAGGCACTGATTCTTCATTGGCTGGCCTTTTTATGCCCTAAGCAAGTATAAACTCGGATAGAAATAGGATCCATGGTGACAGCTAGTCTGTATATAAGAATCCCTGTGGACTACATATTGACTTAGTTTTAGAATGCAATATCCATGTTTTGTTTTGTTAATTATTTTCCAAATACAATTTAATGTAGGCAGTAATGCAATCTATAGCAACATATTTGACACTTTTGCCCAAGGTGACCAGGAAGCCAAGTTAAAGACTCAGGCTAAAACCATTAAGGTTTTTTCTTTTTTTAAAAAAATTCATTTAATTAATTAATTAATTAGTTAATTTAGAGTATATTTCCATGGTTACATGATTCATGTTCTTTCCCAATGAACAATTCAACTGGGTTTTACATGTATCGTCGATCAAGACCTATTTCCATATTATTAATATTTGTACTTGGGTGATTATTTAGAGTCTACATCCCCAATCATGTCCCCATCGAACCATGTGATCAAACAGTTGTTTTTCTTCTGTGTTTCTACTCCAATAGTTCTTTCTTTGGATGTGGGTAATGTTCTTTCTCATAAGTCCTTCAGAATTGTTCTGGATCATTGCATTGCTGCTAGTAGAGAAGTCCATTACATTTGATTGTGCCACAGTGTATCCATCTCTGTGTACAATGTCCATAGTTTTGATTTCCGTATCTGAAAATTGCCTATTCATGTCCCTTGCCTATTTATCAGTTGGGAAATGGCTTGATTTTTTGTACAATTGATTTAGTTCTTTATATATTTGAGAAATTAGACCTTTGTCAGAGGTTTTTGTTATAAAGATTTTTTCCCAGTTGTTGCTTCCCTTCTAATTTTGGATGCATTGGTTTTGTTTGTACAAAAACTTTTTAATTTAACTTAATCAAAATTATTCCTTTTACTTTTTAAATATTCTCCATTTCTAGCTTGGTCTTAAATTCTTTTCTTTCCCATAGATCTGACAGAATACTATTCTGTGTTCACCTAATTTACTTAGTTTCCTTCTTTATATTTAAGTCATTTACCCATTCTGAATTTATCTTGGTATAGGGTATGAGATGTTGATCTAGACCTAATCTCTCCCATACTATTTTCCAGTTTTCCCAGCAGTTTTTGTCAGACTTCTTGTCCCAAAAGCTGGGATCTTTGGATTTATCATATACTATCTTGCCGAGGACTTTTACCCCAAGTCTATTCCATTGATCCTACCTTAGCCATTACCATATTGTTTTGATAACCACTGCTTTATAGTACAGTTTAAGATCTGGTACTGGTAGGCCCCCATTCTTCACATTTTTTTTCATTATTTCCCTTGATATTCTTGATCTTTTGTTCTTCCAAATAAACTTTGTTATGATTTTTTTCTAATTCAGTAAAAAAAAGTTTCTTGGTAGTTTGATAGGTATGTCACTAAATCATTAAATTAATTTGGGTAGGATTATCATTTTTATTATGTTAGCTCATCCTACCAATGAGCAATTAATGTTTTTCCAATTATTTAGATCTAGTTTTAATTGTGTGGAAAGTGTTTTGTAGTTGTGGTCATATAATTCCTGTGTTTGTCTTGGCAAATAGATTCCTAAATATTTTATATTGTCTAGGGTGATTTTAAATAGAATTTCTCTTTCTAACTCTTGCTACTGAATTGTGTTGGAAATATATAGAAATGCTGATGATTTATGTGGGTTTATTTTGTATCCTGCAACTTTGCTAAAGTTGTTGCTTATTTTTACTAGCTTTATAGTTGATTCTCTAGGATTCTTTAAGTAGACCATCATATCATATGCAAAGAGTGATCTCTTCATTGCCTATTTTAATACCTTCAATTTCTTTTTCTTTTCTAATTGCTACTTATTGGGAAGGCTTCTAATTTATCCCCTTTGCAGACGTTGCTTGCTGATGGTAAAACCATTAAATTTTAAGAGCAGCTTCTCTGCCTTTTAAAGGGAAAAAATAAACTAGTCTAGCCTATATGCCAGGAACCTTGTAAATATTCCTCCTGCTTCAAAGGATTTAGAGACTTTTATTCATTCCTTTAGTGTAAATTTATCTATTCAGATTCCATACTGAGGAAATTGGGACTTTTAATTGGGAAAGCAGGAAGTTAAAGTACTTTGAGGCATAAATTCTTCCCACCGAAGAAAGAGATACTTGAGTAGGGAGATTTAGGAAAGCATGAAGACACTAGGGACCAAGGGAATGGAACAACAGAAGACTGAAGAGTTGAACATAAAAGGAAAAAGTACCATACCTATTTCAAAATTTTGCCTAGGGTTGGCCCTGTGTCAATAAAAAAAAAAAGAAAACTCTTCCTTTGTCCTTTATGAACCTGATTCCAGAACCCCAAACTCAGAATATTTCTATTAGTAACAATTCAGATTAAATAGAATTTTGTTGACTGGAAACCAGAGGCTATGCCATTTTAAAGATTGCTTCTATGGGAAAATGCCTTTTTATGTCCAAACATTTGATTTACAGTTGAGTCTTTGAAATCCAATACAATTATAAATTGAGTGCTGCCTAAATTTATATGGCCAGCCAAGGGATTGTTCAAAAAATCCTATTCTAAGGTAGTTTAGGTGGCTTAGTAAATAGAGAACCAGTCCTGGAGTTGGGAGGACCTGTGTTCAAATCTGGCCTCAGATACTTGCCAGCTTTGTGACCCTGAGCAAGTCACTTAACCCCACTTACCTAACTCTTGTTACACTTCTGCCTTGGAACTGATATTTAGTATCAATTCTTTTTTTGAAATTCAAAGATATTTTATTTTCCCAATTACATGTAATAATAACTTTCAATATATGTTTTCCAAAATTATAAGACCCACCCCCCCACTTGGAGATGGTAAGCAGTTAGATCAGGACCATACATGTGTTATCATGCAAAACAATCTCATATTGATCATTGTTGTAAGAGCACACTCATACAAAACCAAAACCCAAAAATAAAACTGTAAATACACTGATGTGAGAGATAATATGCTTCAATCTGCATCTGTCTGATTCTAACAATAGTTCTTTCTCTGGAGGTAGAAAGCCCTTCAGAATTGTCCCAGATCATTGTATTGCTGAGAGTAGCTGTCTTTCACAGTAGATCATCTGACAGTATTGCTGTTATTGTAAACAATGTTCTCCAGATTCTATTTATTTCATTCTTCATCAGTTCATGTAGATCTTTCCAGCTTTTTCTGAAATCATCTTGCTTAGCATTTCTTACAGCACAGTAGTCTTCCATGATCAACATATACCACAATTTTTTCAGCAGTTCCCCAATTGATGGACATTCCCTCAATTTCCAATTCTTTCTCTGGTATCAATTCTAAGATAGAAACTAAGGGTTAAAAAGAAGTCCTACTCCAATATCACAGTATGGGGGTGACCAGAGGTTCTTCACACCTTTAATGACAAGTACAAGAGTACAAGCTCTGGCAGATTACACCAAACAATGGCTTTTAATATAGACCTGTTGACAAACTGCTCTCTGTCTAGAGGCCCACAATTAATATAGAAAGATTCGTCTCTAGAGGTTTGACCACTAGGAAATTATTTCCTTTTAGCCACAATGGTCCATGAGGCAGACAAGTTGTTATATTTATTTAAAAACGATATTATTACTTTATAGCCACTCTTGTGTACTTACATCCAGATAAAATGGCACTAGAGGTGCACTTAAACTTGGAATTGAGGTGAATAATAGCATGTATTAGCACTAAGATCTCGTGGCACTTTAGAAAAAGAATGGGTCTTGTTTCATATCTGTACTGTGTTCATGACAGGAAGGAGCAAAGGAATATGCCATGCTTCACAATCCACGCTCAAAATGCTCTGGACGTCGAAGACGTCGGCACCAAGTGGTCAATGCTTCTTCCACCAACACTTCCACCTCTGCTGTGGCTGAGACAAAAGAGGGAGACAGTGACAGGGACACAGGAAATGACTGGGCTTCCAGCTCTTCAGGTATAATTGTAGGCTTTTAATATACCTTTTAAAATATTAAATTATTATTAATAATAAAATATTATTATTATTATTATCATCTTATATTCTGGAGCGTTAGATAGAAATGGGGCAAATGACCATCCAATTATTCTTTTTTTTTTTTAAACCTTGCTTTCTGTCTTAGAACTGATACTAGGTATTGGTTCCAAGGCAGAACATAAGTAAGAAAGAGGCAGTTGGGGTTAAGTGACTTGCCCAGGGTCCAACAGGAAGTGTCTAAAAAGTGTCTGAGACCAGATTTTAACTAAGATCTGCCCATCTCCAGGCTTGGATTTCTATCTACTGAGCCACCTATCTGTCCCCTTACTATTTGTTTATATCTAATATTTGGCAGACTATTGTCCAGGCATAAACTGATTACTTTTATAAGTGAATAAAAGTACCAATAGGTTCTTTTCCCCCCACCCCCATCTGAAGTTTTACTTTCTGAGATTTCACTTTTCTGAAGTTTTAGTTACCGAAGTTAACCTCAAATTCTAAGACAAGGAGGGAGGAGGGAATGGGCTAGCACATGGTTCAAAGACACATGGAGGCTGGGGACAGACCCAAGAGTGTACAGATGGAAGATAGACATATCCAGATTGAAGACAGATGTGTGGACTAGGGACTGGGTGGGCAGAGTGGGGCAGAAGTCTCCTCTCCTTGCACCAGGGATCTGAGGCAGTCTGAGCACTGTTGGAGGTTGGGAGTAGAGGAAGCCACTTAGTACTGAGTTGAGGGGCAGGAGTAGGGGGAGAGAGAGCACAGGACTATACAGTGAAGTTAACTTAGGGTTAAAAGTTAAAGTGAGAACTGTCCATGTAGACTACGGTAGGTCTTAGAACATATCCCTTGTGGATATGGGGGCCCCACTGTATTGGGATGTCAACTCATCTTCTGAAGGCTCACTGAAAGCATCTTTGGCACAAGTCCAGGAGGAAGCAGATTGATGGACATGATATATACTTTATCTGATTCCCATACGGTTTTGATTTGCTTAGCTAGGTGTCCATATTTCGAGAGCTTTCCATTCCATATAGTTTAGAAGAGATAAGTGTTCAGCATGGCAATATCTGTAAAATGTATTGGCCAGTGTTCTAGAAATCCAAGCAGCTGTGGACAATGGCTTTGTTTTTGCTGCTGCTGCAGGTCCAGTTCAGGTTATTTGTTGAATTCTCAAGGATATTTCAGTTTGTATTTGCAGCATGAGGATTGGTTATGTTATTATTGCCAGTGATAGCACTGTTATATGAAGCTGTAAGGTTGATAAAACACTTTATTCACAACAACTTGATGATATGAGTAAACATACAAAGACTTAGTGGGCCCTCACTATACAGCCTGCCCAGAAAATCCCTGGTCACTCTCATATATATTAACTAATCTGGGGGAAATATTGGTATAGATGGAGAGCACTCTTGTTCCTCACTACCCTTTCTCCTTGGTAAGACTGTAATGCTACTGAGATTGTAGAGCATTGCCAGGAACTTTCCTTTTTTCTGGCTCTTTTCTCCATCTCTCTCTTCTTGTTCTAGAGGCCAACTCTCGGTGTCAGACACCTACCAAACAGAAGGCCAGCCCCGCCCCGCCTCAGCTCTGTGTAGTGGAAGCACCCCTAGAACCTGTGGAATGGACTGGAGCTGAGGAATCCCTCTTCAGAGTGTTCCATGGGACCTACTTCAACAATTTCTGTTCAATAGCCAGGCTCCTGGGAACTAAAACATGCAAGCAGGTACTGTCTAAAAATGGAATAGAATAACAGTAAGTGTAAGTAAGTATCCAAAGAAAAATTCCTCCAGATACTAATTTTTCTCAAATCCAAATTCATCGGAGTCTTTATATATAGAATCATATAATCCTAAAAGTTGGAAAGGACCTTAAAGGTCATCTAATCCAGCCTGTTCTTGAATGGGAAACCCCTCTATCATATCTCCAGTAGTGGTCATTTGGCCTTTATTTGAAGACCTCCACTCATGGGAAACTTAATTCCTCTTGAGATAGCCCATTCTGACAGTGAGGCAGTCTGCTCACAGTGCTCTCCATGCATCAGTCCTGTTTTTATTTGAAGGGTTCTTTTTTTAAAAAGTTTTTTTCCCCAGGGGGTATAGGGATTGGTAGGGAGGCCATGAAGCTCCTTGTTAGAAAGTTTTTCTTTAAATTGAAGAAGCTCTTCTTCTCTGTAACTTCTTTCTTGGACTCATCACCCATTTTTAGCTGGATGATGTATACTCTTATCATCCTATTGCTGCTGTTTATTCTTTCATTGAAACTCATGCAATGATCTTCATTATGTTTCTTCCACAGCCCCATTAATAGATTTCCTCATGTTGAGTATATCTTCTTGATATTCAATGCTGCCTCTATCTAATTTGATCATTTTGAATAAAGTATACTTTTTAATTATAAGCTGCATCCCATCAAGTCTTAGTTATACATATAAGATCACATTTATCTCATTGCATTAAGATTCTTAATCCACTTTTATCTATTCCCTGTGGAACTCTTCTCTCTCTCTTTTTTAAAGAGATATTTTATTTTCCCAATTATATGTACTAACAATTTTCAATTTATATTTTCCACAATTATAAGATCTAAACTGTCTTCTTCCCTCCTTTCCCTCCTCCCTCCCAGAGAGGGTAAGCAATTTGATCAGGATTATACATGTATTATCATGGAAAACATACTTCCTTATTGGTCATTGTTGTAAGAGAATAAGACCAAAACCCCAAAATAAAAATACAAATAAACTAAAGTGAGAAATAGTATGCTTTGATCTGCATTCTGACTCCCAACAGTTCTTTCTCTGGCGGTGGATAGCATTCTTTGTCAGAAGTCCTTTAGAATTGTCCTATATCATTGTATTGCTCAGAATAGCTATATCATTCATAGTTGATCATCATACAATGTTATGTTACTGTGTACAATGTTCCCCCAGTTTCACTCTTCATTAGTTCATGTAGGTCTTTCTAGCTTTTTCTGAAATCTTCTTGCTCATCATTTTTTATAGCATAATAATATCCCATCACCATCATATACCATAGTTTGGACAGCCATTCTCCAGTTGATGGACATCTTCTCAATTTCCAATTCTTTACCACCATGAAAAGGGTTGCTATAAATATTTTGGTACAAGTAGATCCTTTCCCCCCTTTTTTTCAATCTCGTTGGGATACAGATCTAGTAGTGGTATTGCAGGATCAAAAGGTATGCGTGGTTTTATAACCCTTTAGGCACAGAAACTCTTGTGTCTTCAACCAAAGCTATGAAAAATATTCCTGTTCTTCCTTATTGGCTCTTAAAAATTTTTAGGTCTTTCCACTATTCTTTATTTCATCTACTTTCTCTGGTATGTGGGCAATTTTCCATCTCCCTATCTAGTTTAAATACTTCTTGATTGGATCTAGAGTTCTCTAGGAAAATCTATTTTTATCAGTCTTCATTAGATGCATTCTAAGCCTGGCCAGTATTCCATCATTCCTGTATCTTTAGTCCTAGTTTAGAAATTTTAATCCTTTTCCTCCATCACCCATCTTTATTTTTTTTATTTTTTATTTTTTTTATTTTTTTAATTTAGAATATTTTCCCATGGTTACATGATTCATGTTCTTTCCCTCTCCCCCACACCCCTTCCCTCCTCGTAGCCAATTCACAATTACACTGGGTTTTACATGTATCATTTAATCAAGACCTAATTCCATATTATTGATAGTTGGACTAGAGTTATCGTTTAGTGTCTACATCCTCAATAATATCCCCATCAACTCATGTATTCAAGCAGTTGTTTTTCTTCTGTGTTTCTACTCCATCTTCATTTTTAAAAAAACATCCTTATCTTCAATACTAAGAGGCAATTCCAAGGCAGAAGAGTGGTAAAGGCTAGACAGTGGGGATTAAGTGACTTGCCCAAGAGTCACACAGCTAGTAAGTGTCTGAGGTCAGATTTGAACTCAGCACCTCCTGTCTCTAGAACTGACCCCGAGGGCCAAATCCAGGCCCGTTTGCCCATCACTGACCTAGATGCCTTCATCACCCATCTTCTTACCCAGCTATTCACTTCTCATATAGGTCTTTCTTTTCTCAAGCCTTCAGTCAGAAACATTGAAGAAAACCCCATCTCTGCCCTGAAATATAATCTTTAGAGATGCTTTCTGGGTTTCTTCTGGCAATGTCCTTTGTCTCCATATGAATGGTTGTTAGATTTGATGAGTCTTAGGAGGTTCTCTTTCACATCCTAGATAAATTCCTCAGGAAGACATGGTTTGGGGACAAAGCTTAGTGCAATGAAAAGTTCACTGACTCTAGAACTAGAGCCAGAGGATTGGAGTTCAAACCCTGCCTCTATGTGACCTTGGGGAAAATTCCTTGACTCTCCCCCACCCCCACCCTCTTTCCCCAACACACACACTTCTGTTTTCATTAGATTGTCAACTCCACTAGGGTGGAGACAGCCTTTTGCCTTTCTTCATATTTCCGAGTTGTGCACAGTTAGTAACACGTTAGGTACTTAATAATTCTTATTGACTGACTGAAGACAACATGTCTCCTGACTATTCATGTTAGGTTGACATAGGGCTTCCTCAGTATCTTCCAGCAGGGAGACACCAACTACTAGAACTCATTGATTGTTCCTGGGATCAGTATTAGATATTACACAGAAAACTGCCTTGAGGATCCAACTCTGTCCTCCCTGGGAATGGCCTCATTCATGCAAGGGCTCATGTGCCCTACCTTTTCTTTTTCTTCTCTGTGTCATGTTCTTCTAGCCTCCTGCTACAGGTTTCAGTCTCTGCCTCTTTAGATTCTTTTTCCTCTTTATTTTTATCTTGAAGCACTTCTTTCAAAGAATATTTCATCTTGATAAGCTGGAGAGTAGAGGGCTAATCTTGTCATCCTATAGAGAAGGTCTTATGGAGCCATGAGTTGTCATAAGGTAAAGGGGTTGGATAGATTTCATCTGTGTAAGTGTTGAAGGGTGCCTTGGGAGCTACTCTATGCTCACACCTCCTTTCTGTCTTATGTCTTTGTACTCAAGGAGCCAATATTAAGCTCTGCAACTTTTTCCTTAACATATTGCTGAAATTGCCTCATCCTTGGCTTTGGAAACTCCTGAGTGATCTCCTATCTTTCAAGGATGTGGCATTTCTGTTTCATTCTAGACAATAGCTAGCCCCATTTCTTGAAAGGTATTTCATTTAGTCTTCCTCTTGTCCCCCTGCCCATCAGCCTCCCTAATTGTTTCCTTTCACAAATCACTTTCCTTGATTTCCCCTGTTACACCTTAAGTAGAGCTGTGGACTCACACCCTCAAACAGTTGTAGTAGCAGCTACTAATGATTTGGATCAGTGTTTTCCAAAATGGGCACCACTGCCCCCTGGTGGGTGCTGGATTGATCCAGGGGAGCAGTGATGGCCACAGGTGCATTTGGGGGTGGTGAATAACTGGAAGGGGGAGGTGATAGTATATGACAGAGGGCGCTAAATAATATTTTTTTCTGGAAAGGGGGCAGTAGGCCAAAAAAGTTTGGGAACCACTGGTTTGGATTCAGGGGAGAAGATTAAGGATAGGAAGATGAGGGGGCAGCTGGGTGGCTCAGTGGATTGAGATCCAGGCCCAGAGACAGGAGGTCCTAGGTTCAAATCTGGCCTCAGACACCTTCTAGTTGGGTGACCCTGGGCAAGTCACTTAACCCCCACTGCCTAGCCCTTACTACTCTTCTGCCTTGGAACCATTACACAGTATTGATTCTAAGACGGAAGGTAAGGGCTAAAAAAAATTTTTTTAATTTAATTTAATTTTAAAAAAGGATAGGAAGATGAGTATAGGTTCCCTTTATATGCCAGTCAACTGGGCTATAAAGGAAGAAACAAGGGTCCAAAATTGTCCATATGGTTTTTTTGAAATACCTAGATGGTGTCTTCTTCCTATAGGGTTCCTTTATTTTATGAATAGTGGGGCCCTATAAATTAAAGAAGTTTTATTCACCAAAAATTCCTTCACCATGTCTGATCTGGAGTTTATCACCCAGAGGTGATAGCTTGGGATGGTATCCTACCAAAGCTACTCTAATATTAAGGTAATGTGATAAGAGTTGAAAAAGTGCCAGGATAGGAGTAAAGAGACCTAATTTTAGTCTCAGTTCTGGCACTAACTAGTTGTGTGACTTTAGGAAAACAACTTCTGCTCTCTAGGCCTCAGTTTCCTTGTCTATAAGATGAGGAGTTTGAAATAGATGACCTCAACTATTCCCACCAATTAAATAATTTTGTGACCTCAGGAAATGGCAAAAATTCGAGCCAGTAAGTGACTACCTCTCTTTGGGTCTCAGTTTCCTCTTTTGCTAAATGAAAGGGCTACACTAGAATTCAGTGATGGGCAAACTAAGGCCTAAGGGCCAGTTGGGGGGGGGGGGCTCTGAAATGTTCTATCTGGCCACAAGACATTATTCCTAATCTGACGAATACAACGAGTAGGATACAGTACAATGAAACTTCGAAGGAGTTGCCTTAGAAATACACTGATAGAAGAGCATTTCCTTTCCTTTGGCCCCCTCTTTAAAAAGTTTGCCCATCACTGCACTAGATGATTGCTAATATATCTTCCAATTTTTCTCTATGTGATTCTACTTCTTTCCCCCAATAGAGGGGGCTCATGCTCAGAGCCGGGTACTGCTTTTGAATACCCGTCCCTTGTCCAAAGACTGGAATCATTTTATAAAGTCGCTCTCTAGGTGAGAAGAGACATTTGCTGGAGAAGAGTTAAGGATCCTCCCCCCCCCAAAAAAAAACCCCAAACTCTCAAAAAAAAACCCAATGCTTATTTGAAGCAAAACCTGAGGAGAAAGTTGGGGATTGGACCAGCATGCCTGTGGTAAGTACTGCTCCCTTCCAGTCAGAACACCAGCTGGAGAATTCAACTGCAAAGCCATGTGACCTCATGTCCCAAGCAATTCAGACCCCCAGGGGTAGTGAAGCCAGCTGCCTCTGAACCTTCGAGAGCTGGCTACCAGCTGGGGCCCTTTGTCTGGCCAGGCGGCCACAGGGAGAGTGATGGGGCCTGTTGGATTTCTCTTCCAGGTCTTCCAGTTTGCAGTCAAAGAGTCACTTATCTTGAAGTTGCCAACAAATGAGCTCATGAACCCCTCACAGAAGAAGAAAAGAAAACACAGGCAAGGGCTGAACAAAGCACTTTTTGTGGCTGGGAGGGTATCGATCTTTTCTGTTCCCTGTGCTTGGGCCTCCCCTTGGACTTCCCATCTGTGTTCCTCCCCACAATCAGGCAAAGCAGCGTGTGCTCAGTCAGTTTAGGATTGTACAAGTAGGAGGAGAGTGTGCACATGCTCCCTGGGGCCTGGGAGCAGTTCCTCCCCCTCTCCTGCTTGTTCCCCACTCAGACTCTTCAGTCTTGAATAGGCACTCTGGCCTCACATTTCAGCTCCCTGCCAATGAGGCAGCAGGAGCTGGCTCTGTTACCCTGAGGGCAGTCCCTCGTGGCCGGATGGTTAGTTGCATTTTAGCCCCTCCTCAACTCTGTCCAGAGTGCATTCTCTTTCTTGGATTTTGGCAGCTTGTGTTGTTTCTCTCTGGGTTGTCTAAAAGCACTGTCTTCTAGCATTTGCCTAGAATTGGAATTTTTTTAAAATGTTCTTCCTGTCTTGGTGCCCTGATTGATGACCATTACCCAGTAGAAGAAAACAGTTCTGGGTATGGAACTCACATTTCTACAGCAATAAGTTTTACACAATAATGCTATGAGGTAAGTAGTACAAAGATTATTAGCCCTATTTTTAAAAAAATAACTCTTACTTTCTGTCTTAGAATCAATACTAAATTTTGGTTCCAAGCAGAAGAGCAGTAAGGGCTAGGCAACTGGGATTAATTAACTTGCCCAGGTTCAATCAGCTTAGGAAGTGTCTGAGGTCATATTTGAACCCAGGACTATTGGTCTCTGGGTCTGACTCTCTGTCCAACTGGGCCACCCATATTAACCCCATTTTTACAGCTTAAGACACTGAAGCTTAGAAAGGTGAGGTGATTTCCCCGTGGTCACACCACTGAGTAAATGTTGAGCCAGGATCCAAACCCCAGTTATTTAGACTCCAAGTCCAATACATTTTCTCTTGTACTATTTCTCTTTCTCAGATTCCTTTCCTTCAAAATAATCAGTCCCATAACAACTAGTAGGGCACTCCATAGGGCAGAAGTTCCTGTACACACACACACACACACACACACACACATACACCTCTCTTAATCTGGAACCCTTTCTCCCCACCTTACATTTTCATTTCTATTCTCCTCAAAGGGAGTTACTAGCATCATGAAGGAAACATAAGTTTTCTTGTTTTATCTTGTTCTGTTTTGTTTTTTATCTTCAGTCAACAGAGGCTAAATAAAGGTCTCTAGTTTTCATGTGCTAGAGGCCAGACCTGATTCTGATTTTCACAGGCAGCCCCTAGGCCTCAAACCACAATCTCTCAGAGTAGGTTATATTTTATTCAGCTGCATCTGCAGAATCCCTCAGGACTATGGCCCAGGCCCTACTCTTCCTGTCTTTTTCTTTCAGGCTGTGGGCTGCACACTGCAGGAAGATTCAACTTAAGAAAGGTATGTTGTCTCTCTGCTTCTTCCATCAGTTCAGTCATCAGCCTCTCCTCATGTGGCCACCCACCCACATCACCCCTTAGGCAGCTGCACTTGCAGACCCTGAGCAGCTCCAGCAGATTGCACGTTTCTCTGCAGTCGTTCAGAGGAGCTCAGCCTGTCATTGCAGCTGAGAAGGCCACGACCTTCCTCTTAACAGTAGATGATGTGGTCTTTGTGTCTGTGGTGGTGTAGTGTTTGCCAGAATCTAGATCTCATTTTTCAATAGATGCTCTGTAGTTCTTGGCCTCTTCTTCCCCCCACCTCATATTCCAAGTGATCTGGAGGTTACCCTTTCTTTCTTTTTTTTTTTTTCTTTTGCTACCTTGAGCCTAGGGGCATACAATAGAATATAAATTCATTGAGAGCAGGGGCTGTGTTCCATTTTTTGTCTTTGTATCTCTGGCACAGTGCCTTGTACCTAAAGGAGGTATTTAATAGACTTTTGCTGAATTAAATATGGCTGCCCCAGCCTTTTTGAATTAGGGTTTGGGGAACTGGGAAGAGGGGCAAAAAGCATAGTCACAGCTGTGTTACTGGCCTATTCCCTATCTCCTAGATAACTCCGCCACACAGGTGTACAACTACCAACCCTGTGACCATCCAGACCGTCCCTGCGACAGCACCTGCCCCTGCATCATGACCCAGAATTTCTGTGAGAAGTTCTGCCAGTGCAACCCAGACTGTAAGCCTGTACTGCACATAGCCCCACTGGCACACACATATCCCAGCTCTCCCTTCCTTTTCATGCTCTCTAAGCTGCCTCTCTCACACTCTGGATTTATTATATATCAGGCACTCTGCCTAGGGTCAAACAGGGCCTGAGAGTCACTGCAAAGCCTTGAGTTGGCAGGTCTATAGATCCTGCCTGTCCTCCCCTGTTTTACTTTCAAGTGGTGAGATGGAGACTATGGACATCTCTTGGTCCAGTATATCTAACAGCCCCCCCAATTTGGAGTTCTTGCTGTTTTCACAGGGCATTTTCTTAAATTTAATTTCAAATCTATATGTTTGTAATCTAATTAAATTGAATTCATTTTAATATAATCTGGTAGGAGACAGGGATCTGATGACAGCAGAAAGTGGAAGGGGGTTAAGGGAGGGAGGATAAGTTGCTTGCATAGCCCTTTACCTCACCTCTTCTCACAATGCTTCTTCCCCCTCCACCACCCTGTCCCTTGTTGGCGTAGTTTACCATCAGTTCTGACCACAATGGGCTGATTGATAGATAGCAAAGCCAGAGCCTGCAGAACTTAGAGGCCAGGCAGTTGAAGATATGAGTACCTTCTACCCACAACAGATACAGATCTTAGCCACTGAAGATCATTCTGGGTAGAGCAGTAGGTGGAGGGCAGGTGGGAGTGGAACATGCATGGTGTTGTCAAAATGATACTTGTTCTTAAAGCAAAGATTTGCCAGTGAGTAGCACTGATTGTGCTCTTTCCAAATTACTACTCGGCCACCTTCCCAGACCTCACAAGCACAAGGAAAGATCATGCGGGGGAATGAACTAACAGCACGCACTTTTAGACATTGAGCCAGGAAGGTCTAAGTCATAGGATTGTGGAGTTAGGGCTAGATGGACCTTCAGGGTCACTGAGGCCAATTCCTTTAGTTTACAGATGAGATGTAGAAATGATTCATTCAAGGGCATGCAGGCTATAAGCACAGATCCAGGATTTGAACTCAGAGCCTCTGACTCCAAATACACTTTTCTTTGTGTTGTCCCATACATAAATGCTAGATTATAGAACTGAGAGATTATATACTTCAACTCCCTTATTTGATAAATAAGGAAATATCTGATGCCTAGGAAGGAGTGACCTATACAGGGTTACATAGATAGGTAAGTGGCAGCACTGGGTTTGAAATCCAAGGCCTCTAATTCCAACTCCAGAACCCTTTCTACTACACCACACTGCCTCTTATCTTGGCCAAGTTACTTTGTGGAATGGATATTGAAATGGAGGATATGCCCCATTCCCCACAACATCCTCAAACCCATCCCATTCGCCTCACTGCTACCCTGTGAACCACGCACTCTCACCAAAAGTCTAGAGGGCCATGTTTTCTTAGGGTTTAAACAGTGACCTGACTGACCCCAGCAGTTTTTCATTGCCCCACCCAGGTCAAAACCGATTCCCAGGCTGCCGCTGCAAGACCCAGTGTAACACCAAACAGTGTCCCTGCTACCTCGCTGTTCGGGAATGTGACCCCGACCTGTGTCTCACCTGTGGGGCCTCAGAGCACTGGGACTGCAAGGTGGTCTCCTGCAAGAATTGCAGTATCCAGCGTGGTCTTAAGAAGGTGTGGGCTGCATGGACTGACTCCTCTGGGACTGTGGGTTACATGGGAGTAGAGAGGGAATCAGTTCTGAGAGCTTTCCTTTCTCCTTAACTCCCTGGAGCCCCTTGCACTGTAGCTTCCCCACTTCAGGAGTTGAATATTGAAAGCCATTTGTCCTGTTTATCTTTTCTCCCAAAGTGGGGAATCATTCAGAGAACCAGTCCATTTAACTCACTAAACTGAGGGGAACAGAGAGGTGGAGGATCTTGCTTCCACCTTCAGTTTTGGCTTCACAAATGGCAATAAATTCCTATGGACTCAGAACTAAGGAACACCCCCCTCTTTGGGAGGATAAGAGAACTCACTCCCTCAGGTTTTGTTTGTCTCCCACGTAGAATAGGGTAGGTTTTTGTCTTTCAGATCCTTTCAATAATTGCCTAGTACTGTCCTCTATGTCACAACCCCCTACCCTTCCCCATAATGCTTGCTATGTAGCCTGAGGTCTGAATGCCTCCTCCCTAGCACCTGCTGCTGGCCCCCTCAGATGTGGCTGGATGGGGCACCTTCATCAAAGAGTCTGTACAGAAGAATGAATTCATTTCTGAATATTGTGGCGAGGTAAGCCCTGCAGGTTTGACTCAAATTCTCACAGTGGGAGAGGCTGATAACACCCCCTAATTTTTCTATGGGTTGGGCAGCTATGAATTACTCCCTAAATGTCTCAGTTCGTCTCTCATGTGGCCTCTCTTAGGGATTCCAGTGAACCATCTGCAGCCCTGAAACAAACCACTGTTCATCAGCTCCTAAGCAATCTAACTCATAGAGCAAGAGTGGCAGGAGGGGTCACCTGGTTTCATTCATTTTACTGTTAGGTGGCTTGGATGGGTAACAGAATTGCCCAAAGCAATTAACTCCTTGTGGTTCTCTAGTATTGTAGTTCCCTGTGTGCATCCCTGTCCCCTCTGTCACTGAGTAGGATTGTTCTGAACAGGCATCCCAATTTACATCCTTGTTTTTCACTCCTCCTATCCCTAGCTTATCTCTCAGGATGAGGCTGACCGTCGGGGAAAGGTCTATGACAAGTACATGTCCAGCTTTCTCTTCAACCTCAACAATGGTATGAGAATTCGTCCTGACTCATCCTTAGTGGTGTTGGGCCAGCCCTTCTTCCTCCAAGCTCCTGCTTCCATGGTCTAAACTCACAGGGAGCAGGTTGGAAAAGGGCCCTCATGACTTAGTGTGGCACCAATGCTGAATCTCACCAGCCCTAAATGAAATAAACATTTACTCAGTTGTGCATATGGCACCAGCACTTGATTATCTGTGATACACCCAGGAGAAGTCTCCTTCCACCCAGAGATGTTCACTCCTATCTGGAATTCCCATTCAACTTAAATCTCTGCTGCTTTGGGGAAGTTACTTGAGACCTAAACATAGAAGGCCCCAAGGATTGTTCTCTATGTAAAGGACAGAATGGTGAACCCAGGCCTTTTCATTGTTTATCTCCTACAGATTTTGTGGTGGACGCCACTCGGAAAGGAAATAAAATTCGATTTGCAAACCACTCAGTGAATCCTAATTGCTATGCCAAAGGTGAGGCTATGGGATATATGGCAGGAAAGGCTGAGTTCTAGGCCACATGGACCCTCTTTCCTTGATATATATAGTGATGCCCAATTTTCAAGATGATTTTTTTGTTTCTCAAAAGTGCTTTTCTCATTCTTTGCCCATTTAGAAAAACCTCTCTTCTATGGACACATGTCATTGAAGAGTATTCTCTCCACCCTAGCCCATCTAACAACTCTAGTCAGGTTAAAAAAAAAATCTAAGGGCATTTGAGAACAGATACCCTCATTGGTGGCCACTTCTTGCCTTGGAGAAGTACCCAAGACTAAACTATAGGAACAATCTTCCCTTCAAGGAACCATCTGCAGAATTGGAAGTCAGAGGGAGTGAGAACATTTCCCATGTCTCACTAAAAAGCTAGAGGGATTGGCCTGAGGTTAGCCAAGAGCCAAAGAAAAGGCCTTAGGTTTGTTTTATTTCAGTGGTGATGGTGAATGGAGATCATCGGATTGGAATCTTTGCCAAAAGAGCCATCCAGGCTGGGGAAGAACTCTTTTTTGATTACAGGTGAGGCCATTAATAGAGGCATGCTACATGACATAGGAGGCTATTGTGGAGGGGCTGAGAGCAGATGAGAATAGGGCATCACTTCATCTCTTATGTCTTTAACTCTTGTGGCTTTTCCTTAGAAGAGGCCTTTGGAAGGGCAGCTAGTTAGCTCAGTGGATAGAGAGCCAGGTTTGAAGACAGAAGACTTCACAGGGTTCACAGCAGACCTCAGACACTTCCTACCTGTGTGACCCTGGGAAAGTCATGTAATCCTAGTTGCACTTAGTATTGATTCTTAGACAGAAGGGAAAGGTTTGAAATTTTTTAAAATTATTTTTAAGTGGCATTAGGAAAGTGATAAGACTGGAGATTGAGGTTGGAAAGGGAAAGAAGACTAGGGGCTCTGTCTTGTCAAGCCCAAAAGTCCTGATTGTAACCAGATTCCTTCCTTCTTTCCTTGACAGGTACAGCCAAGCCGATGCCCTCAAATATGTGGGGATTGAGAGGGAGACAGATGTCCTCTAGTCTTTCTAGGCCCCAACTTCCAGTGCCTCTAGCAGTGCTGCCTCTGCTTTCATGCTCACATCGTGGCTGCTTTAGTCTTCTGCACTGTCTCCTGTACTCAGAAACCCTCTCTTCTTACCCCCTTTGTAGTGAAGCAGAGGGGGAGAAGTTCTTTGTCTCAGTCAGAATGAAGTCTGGGGGCTTGTAGGACTCGGATTCTCAGGAAAGAAAGAGACAAGGGCAAGGAGGTGGGGGAGTGCCTCCTCCCAGCTCAGAGGCAGACAGTAAAGGCTAGGGAACTGATGATGATAACTTGGTTTCCTGTTAGCTCCCTTTGCTGGGGGCCAGACCTAGGGCAGTATCTATGGGGATTAGAAAGTCAACACTGTCTTATCTTAGATCTGTAAATCAAGATCCTTCAAATAGTTAGGTCCCCAGCAGCCTCTCTTCTCTGACCCTAGAACCTGGGAAGGGTGGTAGCAGTGAATAGGACTGGGAACCAGTCATGGAAGGTCAGGGCAAAGTATGTCCTGACAGCACAGACTGAATTTAAGTAGGGGGTTGAGTCTTCTTGTTCCCTCTTCCCCATTGCCTAGTGGCAGAGGTTAACTTAATCTGACCAAATAGAAGTTGCCAAGAAGAGTGTGCACTGTTGCTGCCTAATTAGGCTAGGCGTGAAAGGGTGCCCTCTCCTCACGTTCAGGGAAGGACTGGGCTGAGGACAGGGCTTGAGGGGCAGGAGCCTTGAAAGAAGGTTTTGTCCATGAAGATGGACTGATATTTTCAGACTTCCAGGAAGGAGTGTCAAGTTCCCTACTGCCTCCTTTGCCACCTATCAGGCTCTTTGGAGTGTTGTGCTGCTGAAATGTTGAAGAGTTTAAGGGAGGGAGTTGGAGGGAGAGAGACAGAGAGAGAAAGAGAATGTGTGAGTGTGTGTTGGGACCTATTTTGTTCTAGCTTCCTTCCCCTCCCTTCCCCCCAGACCAGACTTAAGGGGCCACTGTTAAGTATCCCTTCAGGGTGGAAAGGCCCAGGTACAGATTGGGGGTAGAGGAGTAGGGACACACAGGATGCAGATATAATTTGCTTTCCTGATTTTTGGCACCTTGTTTGGGATTGGTGGATTGGTAGGTATGTAGGGGGGTGGGGGCTTAACATGCATGTGTGTAGAGATGTCCATACATGTAATTATAAACTGGCAATGCATGGATGTGGGACTAGTGGAGCTTCTATTGCTGTTAAGTATTATAAGGCAGCTGGGTCCTCTCTAAGGAAACTTGCCAGCAAAGCACTTTAACTGTTTCCTTTAGAAGACCTGGAGGCATGGGTGGGAATAGGGATTAAACTGTGGTCCCTGGGATCCCACCCCAAACCTAGTTTCTGAGGAGAAGGAGGTTGCTTTCCTTGCATCCAATTCCCTTGGGGAGCTAAGAGAAGTTGTGTTGACAGAGGGATCTAGTCATGGTGAGAATGGGGCCAACCAAGGAGATGTGTGTCTGGCAGGTTTGCTGAGCTGGCAGGGAACTGGGGAGCGCCTCTGTGCTTAGGTGGAAAGGACATGGGCAAGTCCAGACTGGCCTAGGGAGTGTCTCAAATGAGGATGCAAGGCTTTCCCCCTCTTTCTTTAGGGAGGAAGTGCCTTTCTCCTTGATCTGGACTGATCATTCTCCTCCTGGCCTTCTACCCTTAGGTGTGTCACATTAGATCAGGGTGGATTTCCTTATGACCATTTTAGTCAGGGACTACCATACTTCTTATGGGCATTCTGAAATCACTTTCTCAGCCAGTTCAACTGGCCATCTGCCCACTTTTCTCAACCCCATCCCCAGCTGCCCCTCAGACATTCCTAGCCAGCTCTTGGCAGGGCCTAGCTGTTTAGCCAGCTAGCCTTCGAAGTGATTCTGAAGTCAAGGCCTGCTGTGTGATGAAGGGAATACTCCCTTTCCCACCGCCACAGTCTGCTAAGGGCCCTGAATTGCTCCTAGATTAGAGGGGAAAAACCCAGAGACATTTGGCATCAATTCAGAAAGCCTAGACAGCTCAGCTTTTTTTTCCCCTTTTTTTTTGGAGTGGCGGTCTCTAGATCAAGCAGCCATATGCTGGCCAGGAGAAGGGGTGGGGGAAGGCAGGGTTTTTCGTCATGGTTAGGATGGAAGGAACTTTTACCACTCTTCTTTCAGGCTCTCTCTAGTTTCCAAAGTCACTGGGATTTATCCCTCTTATCTCATTCAATCCTTCTTAGATCCTTAGGATTCCCTGCCACCCGAAACCTCTCTTCTCAGTTTCCTTCCTCTTTTCAGGAATGGGGCAGGGAGGCTTGATGGCAGTGGGGCTTTGTTGCCAGTGAATCTCATGCACTTTAAAATCCTGTGGCTTGTGACCCCCTCGTCAGAATAAAGTGGTAGAAATTATTCTGTAGTAAGTGGAGCAATTTGTTTCTGGTCTGTAGAGAATTGGTGGGGAATGTGGGCACAGCTCTAATTGTGGCTTCCAGCACCCTTGGCCCTGGGGTACCGTCCCAGGCCCTCCTGAGAGTGTATTCCTAGTTCTGCCAGAGGATCAATGAGATGCTTGGGGTCCTTGGATTCAGCCATTCCTCCAACACACATGCACTTCATCCTGTTCCCACTCCTTTCCCCTACAAACACGAAGACCAGCTCTGTCACTCTCTTTATTGGAGCAGTTCTCTGAGCCTCTGTCAACACAACACAATCTGCCTTAGTACAAACAGGAGGCATCCAGGCTGGGCGAGTGACCAGCAGAACTTTTGAGACGTCCAATGTAGAGGAGCAAATTACTGCCCACAGGGTACAACACGGGACAGGACACTTAGCTCTGGGTTTGTTTTTGTTTTTATATATAAACCAAGAATCTTTAAAAAATTACTGTAATATAGAGATCTTTTGGAGAGACTTTGCAACCAAAAAAATGTAGAAAGAACATGATCTCCTGGACATGGGAAGCAGCATAGCAAGGAAGGAGGGGGCTCCTCATGCATTGGAGAGCAGTACAGGACCTTAAGCAGACACCAAAGTTATTGCACATCCTTGAGGGGAGAGGGAGAGGACTATAAGGTTATTGAAGGGTCTGCATAAATTTCTCTACCTTGCATGTTTTGGCTTATGGCTTTGGCTGAAGCGGATGAAGTAGCAGGGGTGCTAAGGTGCTAAGCTGAAGCCTTGTGGACTTCTCATTAAAAAAAACACCACCACAAAAAAACCAACAACAAAAGTAGGGGGAGGCAGGCTGGGAAAGAAAGTGCTCCTCACACCCTACTGTGCTAGAAGCCAGTGAAGGCATTTTGCAGGACAGGGAAAGCTTGGGGGAATGATTTAGCAGCCTCCTCCTCCCCCCATATCCTCATAACCCCCACATCTGTCCCTGCCGGCATTGGGGATGTGGGGGGAAGCAGATAATCTCCCCCTGCGCGCAGTTGTTAATCCCTTGTAGCAGCTGGAAATGGCTGGAGCAGAGATGGAGGGAGGTGCCTTTGTCCATCTCCACCCCGAACATCTCTTGCCAGGCAGGCAATGGGCCAGAAGCCTGAGTGAGTGGGGGTTGGGGGAGAGTGGCTAGGAAGAAGGAAAGGGACGGGCATTTGGCTCGAGGCAGTGAGTGAGGCTCTGCCTCTCCCTTTGGTCCCAACTGCAGCTTTGCCTATGAAAGTGGGCAGGAAGAGGTGTCCTCTAGATGGACAGAGCCAACTCAGGGAAGGAGTCCCGATGCCCTTAATTAGAGGGAGAGAGTGAGGAAGGAAGGATGGAAGGGTCGGGGGGGGGGGGGGGGGAAGGGACTTGAGCCTAACCCTGACTCATTCAGAACGGGACTCCTCCAGAATCTGGGGTAGGTTCTGGTCCCGAGGGGCAGGGGCAGGGGCAGGAGCAGGGGCTTGGGCTTGGGCTTGGGGCTGAGGGGCAGGTGCCCGGGCAGGTGTAGAAGGGGGTAAAGGTGCCTTGCTAGCAGCATGGTAATCATGAGTGGCTTTGGGCTCATGAGTATGGTAAGAACCCTTATAGCGATGATTTTGTAGATAGAAGAGGACCAACAGTCCTATCAGCCCCAGTAGCAAGAGAGTCACCACAACTGGGGAAAAAAAAAAAAAGGAAATGAGCATTGACCCAGGCATTTTAGGTACACATGCCCCTGCACTAAAAGAATGTGGAACTATTCCGTAACCCTTGGAGACACTGGTTGCATGGCATTTGGAGGCTTAATGTGTCTGTCCTCCAACTTCTGGGGTTTACCCCAAACGCTACTCCCCATCCCAATGTCATACTCCATGCCGTCCCACTCCTAGCTAGAGACGGTTTTCATTTGAGTAGTGAAGGTTAATAATAAATCCTTACATGTTTTAAAAGCCCCCAACCCTCAAATGATCCAACTGCTTGAACTTTTTACTGCAGCCCTCTCTAGCTTCTCCCTGCATGACCAACCCCAGAATATCTATAGAGTCCCCTGGGACTTCCAGGTAATGTGCGCTTGAACAGGGAGCACACGTTAGAGGTAGCATTTGAAACAAGCAGCTGCTACTCACAGCCTATGATGATAGCGACCCAGCCATCATCGTGATAGTAGATGAAGTCTGTAAGAGGATGAGATGCCTAGTCACTAGAAACCCTAGGGTATCCTCAAGAGGAAGCCCCCCCCCCTTCCCATATCCCCTGTCCTGGGACACATACCTGGAGGCAGGTACCAAGGATCAAGTTCAGGGGGTACCTCAAGGCCAGAATGTGGCATGGCACCACAGTTGGACTCAGCCAGGTCCCCCTGAACACGAAGGGCTTCAGAAATGTCACGGGGAAATGGGCGAGGGGCTCGGAAATGGGTTTTGAGTGGGGACACGTTATTGAAGCGTACACCTGAGAGGCAACCTGAAAAGCCTGGCGTGTTATAACGCTGAATCTCAGGGTCAATCACTCCAGTCTCTAGAAGAAAGGAAAGGAATAAATCCCCAAAGTGGAGGAATGGTCACTTCTTGGCAGACCCATAACTAGTACTTTTCAGACTCAGCACTAAACAAAAATACCTCAAATCAACTTTTAACGACAAATTCAGTGGAAGAGTAAAAAGATGGCCTTGACAGCAACACAACCATTGGATAGAGGCCCCCAAACCAATAAGCGTACTACCGTGATAGGTATGTGGGGCTTACCTGGGGTATAGCAGCAGCAAGAGGAAGGAAGCACCTACTATCAGGCAACTTCGTATTTTAGCTAATTTTTCTTGCTAATTAGGTGCTTTGCTATTAAAGATGCATCAATGTTATCAACCTTCTAAATTTTGTTGCCCTTGGGCAAGCCCCTGTTGCCCTATCCTAGTCATATCTCTTCTTCCTGGTTTCTTTATAACTCATTCTTTATTAGTTCAATGTCCCAGTGCCTCCTTCCCCAGGTTCCCAAGATTTCACGATCTCAGCTCCCTGAACATCCATCTCCTAATTGTAAAGTTCCTATAACATCTTTTTTTTTTTAAACCCTTAACTTCTGTGTATTGGTTCCTTGGTAGAAGAGTGGTAAGGGTGGGCAATGGGGGTCAAGTGACTTGCCCAGGGTCACACAGCTGGGAAGTGTCTGAGGCCGGATTTGAACCTAGGACCTCCCATCTCTAGGCCTGACTCTCAATCCACTGGGTTACCCAGCTGCCCCCTCTGTAACATCTTACCCATAACACGCCCCAAGTACAAAGCTTTGGGTGAGTCCAATTGACTGTCCACAAGCAATGAGAATTTCTGTTCCATCATTGGGAAATAATCCACCTGGAATAGGGCAAACAAAGCTCACAAACTCAGAGCCATAGTTTAGCTGGATGATGATGGGACTAACTAAGGTCTGCCCATTTGAAAGACTCTCCTAAATTAATCCCAGCTCCAATCCAGCTAATGCTTCGCCATCCCCCATGTCTACCTACCTGGATGAAGAGGCTTCTGTAGACACGAGTGATATTGATGCTGTGGGACTGACCGTCAGTGACTGGCCGGGTGGTCAGCGGATACACATAAGGGCTAGTACCCAACTGGTAACGCAGCTGCAGGGTCCCTGCAGGGGAGGGGAGCTACCGACATAACACCACTCCCCAAACCTTCGTAGCCAACACCCTCCCCACACACGCCATGCTGTCCCCATCCCCCAGAAGTGCCTAGGAAGCAGGGAAAATTGTGTTCCTGGACTGGCTGAAGCAATGCCTGGAGACACTGAGGAGCATCTGGAATAACTGAGGGACATGCAAGATGCCCATAGAAAACTCACCATCCTCCTTGATGAGCACAGCCATGTAGTCTTGGACAAAGGAGCTTACATAGAGTAGGACCGCTGGGGCAGAGGTAGTACTGAAACTGAAGGAGACTTCCTCCCCGGTGACATTGTACACCGGGCCCCGATAGCCGGGCACGGGCCGCCCGGGCCGAGGGTAGTCGGGAAGCTGGTAGCCAGGACCGTGGTATCCAGGCACGTAGCCGGGGGTGTCGTAGCCAGGGACGTAGCCAGGCTCGTAGCCAGGAACCGGACGGCTCAGCATGTGCGAGAACTCCTGAGCGGCAGAGCGAAGGGCCGACTGCAGGTTATAGCGCACCCAGGTGCCTTCCTCAAAGAATCCACCGATGTCTGGGGACAGGTGGCACGTCAGAGAGCTTCCTCAACCCCAGACTGCGGGGCACGGGATGCCATCCGTGTTCATTAAGTCAGGCTACTTCTGACCGCCCGTCCCCATTTTAATTTCTCCCTGTCTTTCTACCTTTCCTTTTTGTGTCTTCATGTCCCTCGACCACCGAAGTGCCCTTTTTTTCTGCCCTCGGTGACCATCTCTTCCCATCTATATCACCATTAACTTACATCACCCCACTGGCCACTCAGAGAGGCACTGGAAGAGATGCAACCACACTGTGTAAATCCCAGTCCTGCTCTTTGGCCATGCTGATGGTAAACGATATAGGTGTGTATTTGTTGGGGAGATGGTATAGGAACATTTTAGGTCCTTTAGGGGAATGGCTGATGGCCCCAGCCCACTTGCTGCCATGCCACTAAATGGCTATAGCAAGTTCCCTAGAACATGGCAGCCAGGAGGAACACCCTCCCTCAAGGATGACTCTAACTCCCTCCACCCTCTCCTTGAACAGGATGCTTGTCCATTTCCCTCCCCTCCAGCCCTCTGTGGCTGCCCCACATACTCCCAAACCCCATCTTGACCCCTTCACTGACCATGGTTGCAGTAGGGCCCTTCGAAGGCTGTGAGATCACAGTCACACGTATAGTAGCTGTACCGTTCCACACATCGTCCACCGTGAAAGCAGGGGAGCTTCGGGTGAAGACAGCGGCCCGTGCAGTTGGGTGAGGTGCCCTCTGAGGCGTTAGCACGACCCTCCAAGTTCAAGGTAATTCCATTTAGGCGCATTGCCCGTAAGCAGCCCAGGAAGGGACGCCTCTTGTGCTCTGCGGAGCCTAGAAGGGCAATAATCATGGGAAAGGGACCTTAAGGCGTTCAGACTGGGAAGGAGGAGTGAGCTAGCAGCTAGAGGGAAGGACAGGGCATGCCGAGATATTTCTTCTATACTTCTGGGACAGAGAGAGAAAAATGAGCATATGTGGTTCAGATTCTTCTGACTATTCCCAGAGAGACTTGGTAATGAATTGGACTAAATAAAGCCTCTAGAAGGGCTAGCAATAATGAAAAGCCAGCGTGGCATAGTAGAAACAGCACTGGCTTTGGATCGAGAGAATCAGGGTTCAAATTCCTGTCCTGCTACTTGTGAACTTGGGAAAGTCACTTAGTTTCTATGGATCTCAGTTTATTTATCTGTAAAATGAGAGGATTGGATTAGATGAGCTCTAAGGGCAGCTTCATAGCACAGTGGAGAGAGCCTGGGGTTAGGAAGGCTCCTCTTCCTGAGTTCAAATCTGGCCTCAGACACTTAGTAGCTGTGTCACCCTAGGCCAGTTACTTAACCCTGTTTGTTTCAGTATCCTCATCTGTCAGACGAGCTGGAGAAGGAAATGGCAAACCACTGTAGTATCTTTGCCAAGAAAACTCCAAATAGGAGCAGCAAGGTGACTCAGTGTGACTTGGTGGATAGAGCCAGACCTAGAGATGGGAAGTATTGGATTCAAATCCAATCTCAGGCACTTGCTAGGTATGTGACCCTGGGTAAATCACTTAACCCCTGTTGCTTAGCCCTCATTTTGCTCTTTTATACTTAACTTATACTATACCATACTTAGTATTGCTTCTAAGACAGAAGGTAAGGGTTTAAAAAAACAAACTGTCTGTAGCTTGGGTCTCAGAAAAATGAGCCCCAAGTGTCCCAAAGCACAAAGCAATTGGGGGCTGTAGTAAGGGCAACAGAGCCATAAGAGTTCAAATTGGTCCAGTTCCACATATTAAATGAAAATTTAAAGGAATTATAGGCAGGTCCCCTAGAGGAAATCTGGAAATGATCAATAGATTCGGTGGGGTCATATACCTTCACAAGGTGGACAGGATGATAGAAAGGGAAAAGATTTAAGTTAATGTGATACTATGTGTGTGTGTGTGGGGGGGGGGACAAAACTAAGGTGGCTCAGTGGATACAGAGCCAGCCCTAGAGATGAGAGGTCCTGGGTTCAAATTTGACCTCAGACACTTCCTAGCTGTGTGATCCTGAGCAAGTCATTTAACCCACATTGCCTAGCCCTTAGCCTGATTCTGCCTTGGAACCAATACACAGTATCTGTTCTAAGAAGGTAAGGATTATTTAAAAGAAAAAGAAAGCTGGACCTGGAGTTAGCAGACATAGAAACAATCTTAGATGAAACTCCCTATGGCACGTTGGGCAAATATCATAACCTCTCAGGGGCAGCTGGGTAGCTCAGTGGATTGAGAACCAGGCCTAGAGATGGGAGGTCCTAGGTTCAGATATGGCCTCAGACACTTCCCAGCTGTGTGACCCTGGGCAAGTCACTTGACCCCATTGCCTACCCTTACCACTCTTCTGCCTTGGAACCAATATATAGTATTGGTTCCAAGACAGAAGGTAAGGGTTATATATATATATATACATATATATATGTGTGTGTGTGTGTGTGTGTGTGTGTGTATCATAACCTCTCTGGGTCTCAGTTTTCTATTTATAAAATTAAATAATTGGATTAGAAGATATCTAAATTCTCTTCCAGATCTAAATCTATGGCTCTTTGATCCCCTCATAGTACTGGAGTTGGGGACTAAGTGGTAAACAGGAGATGTAAAAGGAAGGACCCTATGTCCAGAAGATGAGAAATGACTAACTAGTTATAAAAAGAGAAGTCTAAGAGCGGAAAGGCTAGAAAATACAGAGCAGAACCTTGGGCTGTTTATGGGTAATGTTTATGAGAGACTGCTTTAGTTTTAGACATGGGGAACCCTGCTCACCAACAGTAAGAGGCCGGTCATACTCTAGCCAGATGTAGGTCTGGAGGGGCATTGGCCGAATTTCCCAGGGCCCATGGTCAACTCGGAGTCGGGCCAGTTTCACATTGATCTCAGCCCGGACCAGGTGCCACTCATCATCATTAAATTCCACCTCCTCATTGTGAACTGTAAGATTTTCATCACCATTTCCCACATCAAAGGCAAAAACTACATCTCGAGAGGCTGGAGCATGTGGAGAAGAGGAAAGGGGTACAATCAAGTTACCCCTCAATTCCATTCCAATTCCAACCCCCAGTTTCTCACCAGACCCCTGAAAATTTTTTCTTGTGCTCCCCCCTTAACCTCTCTAAATACCCCACAAAATCCTCCCACATCTATTCGGAAACTCAGACCCCTAAGCTTCCCCATGTTGGTGAATCTATATCTAGAGTTAGGTTCAATTTAATTTCCCTTTTGTTACTTTGGGTTAAGATTCAAACCAAAATAGTTGGGCCAAAAATTGACCAATTTCTCCTCACCACTAAAATGGGCTCGATTTCTCCTCATCTATAAAATAAGGAAGTTGGACCAGATTCTTGGTTCTCAACTTCTAGGCCAAAGAGTTATATTGCACGAGACCCCTATCTGGTCAATTATTTTCTCCATAAACAGAGACCAATATGGCAATTACTATCTTGTATTTATACTCACAGTTGAGTGAGACATTGACACCTCACAATTTTATGTTGCTTTGAATACTCAAAAAGTTGGAGAACCATTGGACTAGACCATCTCTCTGACTCTCTGATGCTCTTTATACTCCCCAACCAATCTCACTCTAAATTCATATCCCAACCAATCGTACCCTCAACGTCACTCTTGTCCTTGTTCCCTGTATCCCTCCCAGTGTTCTTCACCTATCTCTACCCATATCCTAACCCACTCACTGTTGAGTTCTAGCCGAAGGTATGGCCGTCGCCATTGCCAAGGGCGGCCTGCCATGTTCTCCAGGAAGACACCTGATTCTGCTGTGGTCTTGAAATAGAAAGAGACATCAAGACTGTAGTTGGCCCGGATGGGAGGGAAGAGCAGTGAAGCACCGGTATGGAAAGAGATGGTATTCCAAGAGTTCCCTGAGGGGCACAGAGAAGAAATCAGAGTGCTACTGGAAGAAGGAACCATCAGAGGTTCTTAGGAAATACATGGAGAAACAAGGAATGAGAAATATAAGGAGTGAGGGGGACACAGAAAATATGAGAGGGAGTCAAAGGAGAAACAGGAGGGTAATGGTGGAGGATGGATGCCATCAGAGCACAGTGTCCTCAGTGTATGAGTAAAAAGAGCAAAGGAATGAAAGGTCCCAGGAATGGAAGAGGGATCAATTAAAGGAGGTTCAGAAAAGTCATGGGGGTGTTGAGCACAAAGATAAAAAATCATGAAAGGAATCCTTGGGTACTAGGGAGGAAACTTGGGCCAGACAGCTTGGATTTCAGAGTTGGAGAGATGCCCATTGGTGGGCCTGTCACTCACGGTCGCCATAACAACGAAGAGGCTTTAGGAAGAACTGGGCCTCAGAGTTGGATCGGTTAGTATCCCCAACCACCACCTGTGTGACTGGTAGGTGGTCCACAAAGGTCAGCAATCCTTTGTCTGTTCTCCTGCAGGGGAGAGAACCAAGGATTAGAACTAGGAGCAGGGGATGTTAGGTCAGCCCCCTGCTAGGTTGTGAACTGCTTGAGGAAAGGGACTATATTGTTTTTTAACCTTTACCTTCCGTCTTGGAGTCAATACTATGTATTGGTTCTAAGGCAGAAGAGTGGTAAAGGCTAGGCAATGGGGGTTAAGTGACGTACCCAGGGTCACACAGCTAGGAAGTGTATAAGGACAGATTTGAACCCAGGACCTTCAGTCTCTAGGTCTGGCTCTCAATCCACTGAGCCACCCAGCTGTCCCCAAGGGACTATATTTTTAAGGACTTTGAAAAAAAATTTTTTTTAATCCTTACTCTCTTAGCAACAACTCTAAGACAAAAGGGCAAGGTCTAGGGAAACAGGTTAAGTGACTTGCCCAGGGTCACACAAATAGGAAATGTCTGAGGCCCAATCTGAACCAGGTCCTCTTGACTCCAGCCTTGGTGCTCTATCCACTTAGCCACCTCACTACCCCTTTAATAAAGACATACTGAGTAAATGAGTGAGCTCTAGAATTTCTTAAGTTTCCTTGCATTCCCCTGCCCTGCCCAAGGCCTCTGAGAGACCTTGGAACTCTTCAGGATTCTGAGCCACCCCTTGCCACCCTCACCACTGGGGTTCATCAGCATCACAGTTGCAATATAATGTGGGATCCACGCAGCTCTTATCTAGGCCACAGGCACAGCGCTGGATCCCAGGCTGGGATCCCCCCCAGTAAAAATGCTGCTCTTCATTTCGACCTATCCAAAAGCTGAAGGGGTAGCCACCTGGGGGTGTAGAGGGGGAGAGAAAGAGTGAGTTCTCCAGGTACTCTTGTCTTTTGGTCACCCTAGAAATCCCCACTTAATTCTCTTCTCTCTCACCAGTATACCTCCCCCTACCTTGCACACTTCCTTTACCCCATAATCTTCCCTTAGTCCCTCCTAATACCCTGGTCATGTCACTAATTACACTGAGTAACCTTTCTTCAGTCATCACCCCCTAACACTCTACTAGAAAAGAAAGTGGAAAAAAACACTGAAAAACTCAAAACTAACTTGGAGTCTAATCCTGGCTTAGCTACTAATTAGCTGTGTAAACCAGGTGACCCCAGGTCTATCACTTCACCCTGTCTGCCCCCACCCCAAAAAACTAACCATGTAACACTGAGTCAATCACCTTGTCTCTTCCTGCCCCAGCAATCTTAACCTGAGGTCCGTGAAATTGTTCTAACATTCTGAGAACTCTGTTTCCAACAGTTAGCAATATAACTGGATATCAATGTATAAACAATGTCTATACAGATGGAACTATTATATCAATATATAATCAATGTAATTGGTTTCCTCTGTAATCCTATATATTTGATTTTATGCCCATAAGAATGTTATTCTGAGAAGATTTCCTTTCATTGGCTTCCCCAGACTGGTAATAGAGGATGTGACCCACAGTAAAAGGTTCAGAATCCCTGATTTTGAGGACCACTAAGATTCCTCCACTAAGGTGCTACAGTTCATTTCATGATATCTTCTCTCACCTGCAGTGTTGAGCAGCCGGGAGTTGTAGCAAGAGAACTCAAGCCACTGCTCACAGTGTTGAGAGGCATTGGCCAGGGCACTGACCTCTTCCCAGGATGCATTCCAGTACTGGATGGCCCCCAGGAATGGACGATCCTGGCTTGAGCCCGTCACCCGAGTTGTCCACTGCCGATCGTGGCGTACCACTGTCCATGCCCGGTTCTCTGGGAGTTGGGGTGAGAGTGGGAGTGGGTGGCTTCTCCCTGAAGACTGAGGCTTCTTGATACCTTTCCATTTCCCAAGCTCAGTGCCATAGAGTAAACATTGGAATGTGACAATGGCAGAATTCCAATCCCCTGGTTTGGGCCTGTTACATGGTACCCTGGTTGGAGTTGGGAATAGGTCTGGAAGACTAGCATTTTTTTTGCAAAACTAGGTTATTAAATCATGACTTGCCCTCTCATAACTGACTTCTCTACTTTCAGTTTAATCTCCATCTAACCCAGTTCTCCCAGTCGAACTGCCACTCCCTACTTCCTAGCTGCAAAGCCCCCTTTCCCTTCTCCCTATCCTGACCCTTAATTCCACTTCAGGTAACCTGGCTAGCCCAATGATCCACCTACCTCGGATGTCACAGTACACAACGAACGGCTTTAGTGGGCCACTGCCATCAGGGTCAATGGTAAAATTCCCAGAGGTCTTCCCACTGAGTCTATAGGCTTCACATGATTCTTTGTACAGGGCTGATAGGATGGAGAAGCAAATTCAGAGTGAAGGGGTATAAAGAGGAACGTCTGCCTACCCCAAGGCATTGCCACCATGCACTCCCAGCTCCCTTTCCCATCTGCCCCACCAAGAAAAAAAATTCTCTTTCCCTGAGATTCCCATCAACCCACCCTTCCTTGACTGCCTGGCTTACGCTGGTGGCAGATCTCCCCCTTGTAGCCTGTCAGGTCACAGTAGCAGATGAAATCATCCCAGGACTGATAGCAGCGGCCCCCATGTTCACATGGGTTAGGAAAGCACCTGGGGATGTGGAATAGAACCATGCAGAACAGTGGGATCATCTGGAGAATGACGTAAGAGAAAGTTGTCCCCAGGTTCCCCTCACCCAGCACAATTTCTCTATTTCTACACTAGAAACAAAATAACAGCCAGAGCAGATCGACACTGCTTAGAGCCAAGGCAAAGTGAGGCAGAGTAGCTGGGAACTGGGACCACTGCTGCTCCTATCTTATTCCTATCAAAAGGTCAGTCCCTCACTTCTCTCCCAAGTACAACAGGGCATATGCCCCATTGGTCTCACTGCATATGTCACTTCAAGGGAGGGACAGGACAGGAGAAGAAGATCATCCTTTAAGGGGAGGTGGCAGAGATGCATCTCCATAGTGGGAGCAGGGGGCAACTAGGTAGCACAGTGGACAGAGTGTTAGATCTGGAGTCAGAAGGACTTGGGTCCAAATCTGGCTTCAGATACTTCCTAGCTATGTGACCCTGGGCAAGTCACTTATCCCAACTGCCTAACCTTTGCCACTCTTCTGTTTTAGAAATCATACTAAGACAGAAGGTAAGAGGAGAGAGAGACAGAGAGAGAGAGAGAGAGAGAGAGAGAGAGAGAGAGAGAGAGAGAGAGAGACAGAGACAGAGAGACAGAGAGACAGAGAGAGACAGAGAGAGAGAGAAGAG
>NC_058133.1:189187773-189197364 GCF_016433145.1 Gracilinanus agilis
GAGAGAGAGAGAGAGAGAGAGAGAGAGAGAGAGAGAGGGAGAGGGAGAGAGAGACAGAGAGAGAGAGAGAAAGATAGACAGAGAGAGAGAAAGTAGAGACAGGAAGAGAGCATGGTCAGACACTTCCATTTAGAGGCTTCTAGGGAAGATTTGGAAAAGGTAGTCTCCTTTGTAAAAGGGTAAGGGAGGGGGCTTTTGTGCACCTGTCAGTGATGCCACATGTGTCAAATAGGACCTCAGCATATCTTCCAAGCCGATGGAATTCCACCAGGGTCAGGTTGACTAGCTGCCCATCTACCTTAAGTAGTTCCATGCAGCCATGGAATGCTGTCTGGTTGGAATGGCAGCCCCAGAGGCTAGCTGGTTTAGGACAACCTGGATCAACCAAATATTCCTGTGACCAACCCTGGAACAACCAACCATCTATCTTCCCCTGTTGTGGAAAGGGGCAGGAAAGACTCCACATCATTCTCCAATCTCCCACCCCTTACAGATAGAGGAAACACACACAAACACACACACACACACACACACACACACACACACACACATACAAGCATCACAAGAGGAAATGATGCAGATTAGAGAGAGGGCAAGTGCCTTCATTTAGCAAGGGGAGGAAAAAAGAATCTGGGATCAAGGACCCTGGAGAAATCCCAGTGGTTTCTCTTGGGAAATTTCCTGTATCTGTGGGAGTGGGCGGAAAGGGTTTGGCAAGTTTGGCTACCACTCACCCCCAAAGAAGTATGAGGTCCCAGTACGAATCTGAAGGGGATGAGAGACTCGGAATTCAGCCCCAGCAACGTCATCTATACTGATGACTGCTGTGTTTTCCTGGGCTGCAAAATTCACCTCATGCCAGAATCCATCATTTAGGCGATATCCTTCGGGCAAAGGGGGAGAGACCACAAGTCACAGGGATTGCTCCTAATAGTTCCTAATTAGATGGTATTTTATCTATATCATCTCATTATAGTCACCGACAGCCCCTTGAGATAGGCAATGCAAGTATGATTTCTTCAGTCATTCTAGACTCTTCCCTCTCTACACAATCAGTTAAAGTGTTGATTCTACTTCTGGAACATCTCTTGAATCTGCTGCCTTCCCTTTACTCGAAGGTTCACACCCTCACCCCCTCTTGCCTGGATTATTTCAGTAACCGCCTAATCAGCCTCCTTGTTTCAGATCTCTCCCCTCATCAGTTTGTTCTCCATAGAGCTGACAATGATTTTCAGACCATGTCATTACTCTCTTCAAAAAACTTTCTGGGACAGCTGGGTAGCTCAGTGGATTGAAAGTCAGGCCTAGAGGCTGGGGATCCTGGGTTCAAATCTAGTCTAAGGCACTTTCTGCTGTGTGACCCTGGACAAGTCACTTAACCCCCATTGCCTAGCCCTTACCACTCCTCTGCCTTAGAATCAATACATTGTATTGATTCTAAGGCTGAAGGTAAGGGGTAAAAAAACAAAAACCCTTTGAGGCTTCTAGGCTTCAAGGATAAAACACCACCACCACCACCACCCCAAGCCTAATTTCCTCATGATCTTGGCTGACCTTGGGCAATTCAATTAACCTCTCTGGGTCGATTTCCTCACCTAAATTGAGAGAGACAGGGGAATGGCCCCTAAGATCCCTTAAAACACCAAATCCACGAGGCCTGGGGAAGTTTTGAGTAAGAACTAATTCATGGCAGAGGATTAGGTTCCAACGGCCAGCTGCCTGGGTTCCTAGAACAGTTTTCTTCCCCTAGCTCAATCCTTTGAGGGCTTGAGTAGCAGCAGCAGAATATTATTCAGAGAATAACCCGAAACAAGGCAGAGAGTTCTTAACCAAAACAGCGAGAAGGTTTTTTAATGTAGACCTGTGATTTCACTAGATCTCCCTTCTATTACTCAGCAACTTCTCCACAACTAATAGGCATTGAGAACTAGTGCCCGAGGCTCTGACCTCTGCGAATCAGAGCCGGGCCTTAGATTTAAGTCTTCCTGGCTCCAAGGCCGACCCTACACTCGCCACCCAATCTGACCACCTTTCATAATATTAACAACACGTGTGTGGCATCTTTAAAATGTCTTCCTCATAACGCTGATAAGTGATTCAAATGGGGCTATCTCCAATTTTTTTTTTTTTTCCCGGAGTCAGAACTCCGGAGAGTTTGCAAAGACTGCAACAAGGTCTCTAACCTGGGTCTCGACACCTGGGCTCCTTTCCACCACATCGGGCTGCCTTCCGGTATAGGGACTTACAAGGAGGGCACTACGCCTACTCTTCGCGGCCCAGGAAAGAATACTCTGGGGCTGAAGGTGTCCTGGGACCTCTCTTGCCCCGCTCCACCCAAGGTCTCCTTCCCTCCCCTCCCACACCCCTCCCGTGCCGCCCGCACCCGCAGCAAACTGGAGCTTCTTGCGCGCAGGCTGAGCAATAGACACATTGACCTGGCCGTCACTGAGCATCAGCTCCACGTGGCCCAGCCCGTCAGACAGGCTCGAGAAGAGCAGCATTCCCGTAAGGTCCCAGGTCCGAAAACGAAAGGAAACTGCGAAGCGGCCGCGGCGGGGGAAGCCCGGCACCTGCACGAAGTTGTGGGGGCCGCCGAAATTGATAGGATGCGGGACCGGATCTAAGCACCGGAAAGCCACCTTGCCCTGAAGTGAGGAGAGCGCGAAAGCCAGACCCCGTCAGACGCGTCAGCATAGGCCCTGGGCAGGGCCGGGATGATACTTCCATCCCTCTCCTGCCCGCTTGTCCCTTGACTCAGTTTCTCCCCAGTTGGTCAGGGATGGGAGTGGGGATGGGGCAAAGTCGGCCTATGGCCACACCCTCCAAAGGAGAGGATGATTAGAGTGGGAGAGGAAAGTCATTTCAACCACCGTCTCTCTCCCTCCACATCTTTGTTTTGTTTGTTGTGGCCAGAGACTAGGCGGAGCTGAGTCAGTCCGTATCGATCCTGATCGCCGATTCGGTAGCCTAGGCAACCGCCTCCCTCCAGGGGGGAAAAATGTCTCAGGCCGTGACTCCACCCCCCTCCTTCCCATCTCCCCCAGATCCCCTAGGGGCCTCAAGTCCACTCTGGGGTCCTGGGTGTCTCCTACTCTCCTGCCCTCTCCATTCGTCCCCCATACTAGCCTCAGAGGAGATCCGAGAATGACCCCGGACAGCCAGGTCAGCGATGTTGACTCGGTTAAAGATTACATTTTCCATGCAGCCCCGAAAGTTTTCCCGGTAAGCAAGGTTCTTCTGCCTAGCCCTGACCAGCCCTCCTATAAACATCTGCAGGAAAACGAAGCGGCCCGGTGCCAGGGTGTCAGTCACCTCAGGTCACCCTGGTTTCCCTACTCAATTCCAGGTCTAAGATTGTCGTCTACCCTCGATGGACTTTCAGCAGGGCAAACTTCGGCCCCAAATCACCCCAGACTTCGATGATTTCTTACGCGCCCACACGACCTCTCGCGTTACGCAGGCTGTGCCCCAACTCTACAGGTGTCCCCACCACACCCTTTCTCAAAATGGATCCTCTCCTGTGGCTTTTCCATGTATTCGCCTTCTTTGGTACCCTCAAACCTCCCTCCGTCTCCAGAGAGTGGGGTTCTACCCTTCCCCCTCAGCATCGGGCCGCATCCCTACGCCCCTGCCCCCTTCACCTCGGTGTCTAGGTTGAGCTTCTCGAAGTCGCCATTGAGGAGAAATCGCTGCACCTCGCCATCCAATGTCAAGTTGACGTCTCGACCAAAGCGATCCAGTCTTAAGTAGTGCCAATGCAAGTCATTGAGCACACCTCCAGCCATCACGGTAGTGTGTGCCGGTCTGCCATGGATAGGGTTGCTGCCTGGAAAGAGGGAAGTGGAGGGGGGCGGGGAGAAGAGAAGAAATAATGAGAAACATCAGTGAACGAGCCCGAAAGATTTGGATTCATATCCAGCCTCCTCAGTTAACTCACTTCACATCTCTGAACCTCAGTTTCTCCATCTGTGAAATAGAGATCACAGCATTTACCACACAGGGTTGGTGTGACAGGATAGTATCATTAACTGTGCTCACATCCCATTAATCAATCAACAAGTATTTAAGTTCCTATTTTGTGCCAAACTTTGTGCTAGTTGCCAGACTAGTGCTAGATACAAAGAAAGAAAGGATGTAGGACTAGAAATGACCTTGGAGACAATCTATCTAGTCCAGCTCTGTGGCCTTTCAAAAGAGGAAATCGAGGCTGGGAAGTGATTTCTCTAAATCCCTACTTGGAACCAAGGCAGGATTTTAATCAGATCTACTAACTCCAGACCTCATGCTCTTTCCGTTATATCTCACATGTTGCCTGGACTAGTTGGAATCATGGGGTTCCTAGAGAGTGACCAAAAAAGTAAGCAAGAAGCCAAGGCCAAGGTCTGAAACTGGGTGAAAGCAGGAGTTTGGTCTTGGATAAAGGAGGCTGAGTGAGAGGTCTGAGATCAAGTGTGAGAGAGAGGATGGAGAAGGGTTAGCCTAAACCACCCTTGGTGAAGACTTGGCATGGGTTCAGAGCACTCAGGGAGCTGCTCTGTTCCCCCTCTTTCCAGCGCCCAACGACATTTTTTTGCATGCCCCACCCCTCAGTCCAACAGCCCAAAGCAAACACTTTTTCCTTCAACTCTCTCCTGTAATGCCAAGGCTCAAAGACAGTTTGAATTTGCCCTCTGGGCACACAAACTCCTAAAAGGTTCGCTGAGGAAGAATGAGTGCTAGGGAAGTCGGTCCTGAATGGGGCCCCAGGTGGTAGAGACTCACCGAGACTCATGTGCAGTAGCAATTGAGCATTCTTGAGCTCCAGGGTCACATAGTCTCCTTGAATCCCCTCTGAGTGCAGAAGGAGCCCTTCTTTCTCTTCTGTCTTAAAACTGAAGGCAAAGACATCCCATAGGGTACGGCTCACCCCCTTGGGAAATCGGTAGGAGAGGGCATCATCCCCATCAAAGTATAACACGTCTGACTCTGAAAGGAAGAGTAATAGCTGGATTCATCTGACATTCGAAGATGTCATAATTTTAGGGCCTAGATTTTCACAAACACCCAGTGAGATGTTTGATGTTTTTACAGATCAGAAATCTGAGAGATTGGGACCCATCCAGATCTCACAAATTATGTATGTGTCAGAACCCCAGATATCCTGACTCCAAGTCCAGGGATGCCTTACACTGATCTCCAACCCCCCCAAACTTTTTCTGTTTTCCCTAACTGTTGGCACTCTAAACCCTGGCACACAGGCCACTACCTGTATCCTTCCCCATCCTAACCCCTATCCAGAGTCTCCAGTCACAACTGGGCAACTCCCAGTTCTCCAAGGCCCTGATTGGGGCCCTAGATTGGACCTCTTCCTCTGGACTTTGATCATTCTTCCTTTCCCCACTTCCCCCTCCTCAGGCCTCAGCCATCTGGAGACCCTTAGTATTCCTTTCTTCAGATCCCCCTTACTGTAAGGGCATCCGTAGAGTCCAAGTCTCAGGCCAATCTTGCCTCGTGGGTTCCAGGCCAAGGGCACTATCCTAATGTACCTGGCAGTGATATGATAGTGGAGGTCATGCCGGACCACAGCAGACTCGTTCACGTTCCCGAAGAATGTCTAAGGCGAGAGATGGGGAGGAGAGCCATGAGAGGACTAATAACCCAGTGGGTACCCACCACAATCCAGTGTCAAGACTACCTTCCACCTGCTGACCCCACCCTGGGGCCACCTGATGGATAGGGAGGCCCGGAGAATAGGTACTAGGGAATACCAGAATGCTTCCCCCTGGACAACCCTCTGCCCCGCTGCTCCCACCACCCATACCGAATTGTGCCCTCGTTGGTAAAAAGGCGTCCAGCTGTCCACGCGGTCGCCATAAAGTAGCATATAGCGCGTGACCCAATCCCACGAGTTGAAGGAGCCCTGCGTGGCCACAGCCCTTATCTTATGTTTCTTCATCAAGTCGATCTGTAGCCAGGGGTTCCGGTCTCCAATGGCAGGCGACCATCCACTTGTGCCTGCAGACCCCAAGAAAAGTGCGTGTCACAAACCAGGAAGCCACCTGCCACCTGCCCAACACCCCGCAGGGAGATTTTCCACACACGCACTTAGGTGTCTTGCATGCACTAGAGGTCCGGCGTCCCCAAGCCCCAGTACTCCTCACCATGAAGCCGGGCGAAGCGAGGCCCAGTGAAGAAGCCGTAGTAGGAGGAGGCTCCCAGAGAGCGATAATACAGCGAAGCCACCAGCTCCTCATCACAGCCATCTGGGGGCCCCGGGAATCAGAGTCAGTCAGTGCCAGTGCCGGCCCTCAGCTCCCACACCAAATTGTCTCCTGCGCCCTTTAGTCTGTGCCCTTTCCTTTCTCCCACCCCTCAGCCCCCCTGCAGCTGCTGCTCCAAGGGTCAGAGAGTCCCTTACTTCCCTGCCGGTGGTAGTCGGAGGCTGGAGCCCTACCCGCCTGCCCCACCCTACCCTGATCTCTACTGCAGCAGAACCCCTACAGTCTTGAAAAGATGAACAGTGGACTTGATTCCCAATGAGACACGACCCCCAAAGAGCCCCAGACCTCCGGGAAAGGTGGGGAAGCTGTTGGAAAGGGTAGAGAAGGGGAAGGGAAGGGTGCAGAGAAACTGGGGTCCTTGTCTGGGAGCTGCATTGCAGAGGTTTCGAAAAAGGGAGAGGAAGGGGTGAGGGGAAAGGATCCGAAATTGGAAAGGACACTCAAGAACTCCCCTCTCCCTCTATACTATCCGCACGCCACCACCATCCCCCAACCGCAATGCGGCTGGATTCCAGACCCGCCCGCCAGCATCCCGTTCGGATCCCTGGCTGGTCCCCCCTGTACCTTCTCTTGGCTCGATACTCACACCAGCCCCAGCCTCTGGCTCCGGTGACCGTTGCAAGCAGAATGCAGAGCAACGGGGTGCCCATGGTGCCCACAAGGGCCCTGGGCTCTGTCCAGCTCTCAGTTGTTCCCTCGAGATTTTTAAGGGTCCAGAATCTTCTCTCGTTCTCTCCCCTCTTCTCCCCTTCTCTCTCTCCCGATCTCTCTGTCCTTCTTTTTTGCCCACCCTCTCCTCTCTCCCCCCTCCCAGCCTTTTCCTGTCTTCTCTTCTTACATCCCTCAACCTCCCCCGCCCGGTTCGCGTCCCCACCTCACGCGCCCGCTTCCCAGGACTCCGCGCGCGCTCACGCAACACGGACAAGCGGGAAACGGGATACGGGAAATCTCCAAAAACAATACAGAGAAAAACAGAAAGACCAGGGCACGTAAAGTAATTGGAAAATACTGCAAGCTGTAGGAAAGAGCATCATGCCTGTCAAAGTACAAGGCAACCTACTCGGAAACAGTAATAACTGAACAGAAATAAAAGAACAATAATAGCTGAATTCATCTAGCACTTTGCCGAAGGACAAGTCGGAAGAGAGAGACAGGGGACACACTATGTGAAGGCTCAAAGAAAAGGTGGGATGGAGAGGTCAGGATGAGACGAAGGGAAACGGGCTGTCTGGATCAGGGACAAGAAAGGGAAAGGGGGGCTGGAGAAAACAGGAAAAGGGGGGATGGAGAGAGGAGAGTAAGGGGAACAACGGGACCAAAAAGCCCCTAATCTTTCGCCTCCCGCCCTTGCTCTTACTCTCCGCCCCTTCCTTCCTGTCCCACAAGTTTTAACTTCTCCCCCAATCCGACCACCTCAGAAACCGGTTTCGCGGGGAGATGGGGACTGAGCCATTGGAACAGGTGGGACCCGGGGTGAGGCTAAAGGGATGGAAATGGGACTGGGTTGGGGCATGGAGAAGATCTAAGGTTGCCCATTACTACCCCCTAGTTGTTCAGCTCGCCAGGGGCCATTCTTACTTTTTTGTTCTTGTCACAGCCTCCCGATTCTGGTCACCAGACACTGGACCCATCTAGATCTAGGGATTTTAGCAAGATGAGGGTTGCCACTGAGCTCTGGTCAATACAGTAGTTAGGTATCCGAGGAGGCCTGAGTCTTGGGAATCCCCTAATGTTTTGGTCAAGTGATTCCCAGGAGAGAAAACCAGGCCAAGAGCGGTCAGCCCAGCTGTCTTGAGGGTATGGTTAGGGGAGGAGCAGAAAGACAAAGAAAACCAGAGACAGAAACAGAATGTGCAGAATTCCCCACCCTACCCCCTCCAAGACCACAGTGAGGCTCTAGCCTGGATCTAACCAACAGCATTGGCCCCCTTTCAAAAAAAGAGGTTAGAACATTCAGCCAAATCAACAAATACTAATTGAGGTCCATTCAGGCCCCAGAACCTTATGTTTCTAGACCCGATGACTGTAATTTGACACAGGGAGCTTTCTGTTTGGAGTTGGTTTTGAGAAGAATATTCTAATACTGCCCCAACTTGCAATGCCTTAGATGCAGCTGTTAGGGGTAAGCAAAGGAGTTAGGGGAGAGTGTTTTATTGGATCTATCTCCTCCCTTTCTTTCCTAGGTCACCTGGACCCCCTACTCTGGGGAAAGTGATGATGTGTACCCTTCAGTGTCTCTACCAGAGCTATGCTATAAGGCTGATATCCAGTCTTTCAGTCGGGCCTTTCAGCCAAGTATTTCTCTCACAGTGGCTGCCTTTGGCCTGGCAGGCAATGGTCTTGTCTTGGCCACCCACCTTGCAGCCCACCGTGCTGCCCGATCACCAACCTCAGCTCATTTGCTCCAGCTGGCCTTGGCAGACTTACTTCTGACATTGACCTTGCCCTTCGGAGCAGCGGGAGCCCTGCAGGGCTGGACACTAGGCAGCACTCTCTGCAGAACAGTCTCAGGCCTCTACTCAGCCTCCTTCCATGCAGGCTTCCTCTTTTTAGCTTGCATAAGTGCTGATCGCTATGTGGCCATAGCTCAGGCTTCACCTGGGAGCCACAGGCCCCCAGCTCCAGGCAGGACCCATGTGGTCTCCGTAGCAATCTGGCTGCTTTCCTTGCTCCTGGCTCTGCCCTCTCTACTCTATGGTCAAGATGGGCAGCGAGATGGGCAGAGGAGATGTCGACTGGTATTTCCCGAGGGTCTGACCCAGGCAGTCAAGGGTGCCAGCGCCGTGGCTCAAGTGATCTTGGGCTTTGCGCTGCCCCTCTCAGTCATGGTGGTCTGTTACGCTCTCTTGGGACGCACACTGTTGGCCGCCAGAGGGCCAGAGCGCCGACGAGCACTTCGAGTTGTGGTGGCCTTGGTAGTGGCCTTCGTGGTCCTGCAGTTACCCTACAGCCTAGCCTTGTTGCTGGACACCACAGACCTGCTGACTGCCAGAGAGAGGAGTTGCTCAGCCAGTAAGCGTAAGGATATGGCACTGCTGGTAACTGGTGGCCTGGCCCTAGCTCGTTGCGGTCTTAATCCTGTACTTTACGCCTTCCTAGGGCTACGCTTTCGCCAGGACCTCAAGAAACTGCTTCGAGGTGGGTGCTTTCGCCGTAGCTCCAGTCAAGGAGGCCGCTGTCGTCGCAGACCCCGTCTTTCTTCATGCTCAGCTCCCACAGAAACCCACAGCCTCTCCTATTAGTGGACTCAGTATTCCCAAGGAACTGGGGATGTACATAGATTAGATAGATAGATAGATAGATAGATAGATAGATAGATAGATAGATAGAT
>NC_058133.1:189207352-189302252 GCF_016433145.1 Gracilinanus agilis
AGAGAGAGAGAGAGAGAGAGAGAGAGAGAGAACGAACTGAGTGGTTGTGAACTGAGGACGAGGATGTACTTTGCTTTGCCCCCCAAAAGTCTCGGCTGAGATCCCTACCGAGAATCTTAGAAGGAACAGAGACCTCTTAGAAGGAGAAGGGACCTAAACAATCTCAGGGAGGATCGAATCAGACGTCCCCAAGCTCTCACCCTGGACTGGGTCGGCTCTCTTCACCTCGCCACTTTCTCCACTCTCCACTCCCTGGAGCTCTGTGGACAGGTGTCCCAGGCCCCCCTCCCACCCCACTCCCTCTCCCTTTACCTCTCCCTCCTTTCTCTCCTCGCTGCCCGGCCCGGGGCACACTGGTACCGTGGCGCGGTTCCCGCCTGGCGAGATTCCCGGGCGGGTTTATGGACTCTTTCCCGAGTCCCTTTCTTGACAGAAGCACCAGGAGGCTGGTGGAGAACCAGGGGAGATGTCTTGGGCCGGTGAGCTAGAAGTCCAGATTCATCAAGAGGGAAAGGGGAGTCCTAGTGTTGTACCCCAATGCGTGCCCTCCTCCGAGTACTTTCAGTAGAGAAACCCTTCCCAAACCTGTGGTGAAATAAGGAGTGTTCGAAGTGTTATATGAAGGAGTCCTTCTCTCTTTATCTCCTCTAGCTGCTTGCACCGACCCATTCAGAGGGAGGGAAGGAGAGATTGGTAAAGGGGTAATTGAATATACCTTAGAAGGATAAACTAGAATATAGAGAAACTTTATGGTCCCACTCCAGATCCACTGTAGCGCATTTTGACTGAAGGGAGGGGAGAAGTCGAAGGAGCTCCATTTCCCAGATACCCTGGGAGAAGTGATAACCACGTACTTCTCGTTGATTAATCCCTTAACTTGTGGAGCCTTTAAGGCAAAGTCTAGGGATGCTGTGTAACCAGGCCTCTGATCCTTCTGCATCTCTTTCCCACCGCTTTAGGGCCCACTGGAGGTGACGCTAACACAGCCCGGGAGAAGCGGGCCAGGCTCGGACAGGTAAGCGCATTCCTTTCCGCTGTCCTCCCATTTTGTCTGTCCAAGGCCACTGATCCTAGAGACCCCCACTCCTCTTAGTCCTCACCCTCCGGCCGGGTTACGCAATAAGGAAGCAGCTCCAAGCCGGACGCTGCGGTTTGGCTGGGGTCCTGGAGGGGGATGGATAGTAAGGGAGGCGGTCTGGCGGGGGACGTAGAAGGGGGACTGGTGGTCCGAGCTATTTCTGGATCGAGGTCAGAACTGCCTAGCGGTTCCCACAGCCTGGGAGGGGAGGGACTCGTTTTTTTGAGACGTTGCAGTCTCCGCCCCCTCCCCTCCCCCCCCCCCCCCGCCCACTACGGGAATTCCAGATCCCTTTCTTGCCAAGGGAATATTGGGTCTGGATGGAATGGGATTGGATTAGGTGCGACCTCTTTGTGGTAGATAGTTTCCTGGACCTACTAATTGCTCCCCTCCCCTTTCCAAGGCTGCAGGGCTCAGAGGAGACGAGAAGCCTTATACCGGAGCGAGGTCCCCCTGAAGAGGAGCCAGACATCATCGTCAAAGGTATGAGACCCCTTCCCATCACTTGGACCCCTCCTTCAACACTTCCAACTCTGAATTCTCAACATGCCCACTAGTAAAATTCTACCCCTCTAATTTCCCTTCTTTCCTTCCCTTCCCAACAGGTTGGCTACAGCGGGAGCCTAGGGTAGGGGGGGCCCGGCCCTGGCTGCCCCCCCGAAGGGCCTGGTTCGTGCTCACCCGTGACTCCTTGGACCAGTTCAGTGGAAGCGGACGTGGTGCCAGGCGGCTCGGTAGCCTGGTATTGACCAGTCTGTGTTCTGTGTCTGGCCCTGAGCGCAAGCCCAAGGAAACCGGTAAGATCTTTAGGACAGACACTTTCCCCATTCCAATCCTATTCCTCCTTTCCCTAGGGGGCTCTTCCCCTTTCTCCCTGGACACTGCCATCCCTGTTCAATGAAGAGCTAATGGGGTGGTGATCCTTCTTTCCCCTTCTACTCCCAGGCCTCTGGTCAGTGACAGTGTCAGGCCGGAAACATAGTGTCCGTCTCTGCTCCTCTCGGCTAGCAGAGGCTGCTCGCTGGGGCGCAGCACTTCGGAGCGTGATTGCGGGGAAGGCGCCTCTAGAGACCCCCACCCAGCTCCTACTTCGGGATATTCAGGTAGGAGAGAATCTGAAAGAGGCGAATGTGTAGGGGGAGATAATAGCGGTCCTCCAATGCCAAATAGAGAGACTAGAAAAGGTCACAGTGCTACCCTACATCTCACACTCATCCTGTGATCCACTCCTTTCTCCAATCTCCAGGAGAGCGGGGGAGACTCTGAGGCCGTGGCTCTGATTTATCTTCGGAACCCGATCCTGAGGCACACAAGCAGCGCCCTGTACGCCCCACTCCTGCCTTTGCCTTATGGGGTTGGCCCTCCAGGTGAGCAGGCTTCAAGGACCGGGAGTCAGGGAAATATGGCTCCCCTCCCCCCCAAAACCGGGACTCCACACCTGAAGCACCAAGAATGGAAATAAATGGGCATCCCCCACAAAGAAGACAGTCTGGCATTGAAGTTCAGATTCCAACTACAACACTTCTTAAACTCTCTTGGCTTCAGTTTCCTCAGCTGTAAAATGAGGATGATACCGCATTCGATGTCTACCTCACAGAGTTCCTTTCTCCGGGACTCCTTGTCTCTTCCTGTAGACCCCAAGTCCTGTGTGATCCGCCTTGCACATCCCCACCCCCAACCTTCATCACTTCTCCACCAGGTCCGGGCTATGCGCCACTTCGAGAGGAGGCGGTACGGCTGTTCTTGGCCCTGCAGGCCCTAGAGGGGGCGCGGCGCCCCGGGCCGCTGATGCAGGGTGTGCTCCAGACCTGCCGGGACCTGCCAGCGCTCCGGGATGAACTCTTCCTGCAGTTGGCCAAGCAGACTTCGGGCCCTGCAGGGCCCCCGGAGTCCCCCACCCCTAACAGCCCGGCTGCCCTGCGATACTGGCAGCTACTCTGTTGCATGAGCTGCACTTTCCGGCCTGGGGGGGTCGTTCGGGGGCATCTGCTGGGGCACTTGGAGAGGTGAGGATGCGAAGTAGAAGATCGAGGGCTGGCAGGGCAACCAGAAAATGATGGGTACCAGGGAGGTTCAATGAGGGATAAACGGAAGGGGACCCTCAAGGTAGGGGCTCTGAGCTAATCATAAAACAAGAATCGAGTCCCCTTGTAATGGGAAAGTTCATTTCTTTTTTAAACCCTTACCTTCCGTCTTAGAATCAATGTTGGGTATTGGTTTTAAGGCAGAAGAGTGGTAAAGGGCTAGGCAATGGGGGTTAAGTGACTTGCCCAGGGTCACACCGCTAGGAAGTGAGTGAGGTTATATTTGAACCAAGGACCTCCTATCTCTGGGCAGAAATGTTCATTTTAAGGTGTAGGATGTGGAGGACAGTGATAGGGAAGGAACTATGGAGAAAACAGATGGAGGAGAATGTGAACAGAAAGTTTAGAGGTCACAGGAAGGTTTGGGGATAAGAGGACCAGGAGAGTTGCAGGTTGGAGGGCACACAATGGAGGGGAGTGAGGAGTCCTCCGTGGGCAAGGAGGGGATACTTGCTAGTGTCCTGAGCCGGAATATCCTTCCCAGGACAGAGAGAGCATTCCCTGATACGGAGCTGGCTGAGTATACACGGTTCATCAGGAAGGCTCTGGGGCGGACCCGGGGCCGGGAGCTGGTGCCGTCTTTGGCCGAGATCTCTGCTCTCAGCCAGCGGCAGGAGCTTCTATGCACTGTGCACTGTCCAGGAGCTGGGGCGTGCAGCGTGGCCATCGACTCACACACTACTGCTTCCGAGGTGAGTATTGGGATATTGCCCCATGTCTACTGACACTGGAAACCACTTAACCCAAGAGCATTTGACCACCTTTAAGTTATACACTCATAAAGTGCACGAAGTGGAAGGAACCTTGGAGATGTTCTAAGAGTTCTTAACCTGGGGTCCAAGAACACCGCCCCCTCAACCCAAGAAGTTAGCTGAGTGGATTTAAAAGATTCTAGTTCTAGGGTCAGCTGGGTGATTCAGTGGATTGAGAGCCAGGCCCAGAGACAGAGGTCCTGGGTTCAGATCTGCCCTCCGACACTTCCAATACACAATCAACTCTGTGTATTGGTTCCAAGGCAGAATAGTGAAAGGGCTGGGCAATGAGGGTAAGGTGATTTGCCAACACTATCTCCCTTTGTTCAGACCTCTAAGATTGGGGCAGTTAGGCCAAATGAAGAAAGAGCAAGAGGCAGGAGCTGTCCCTAACTTAACTACCTTGAGTGACCCTGATCCAGTCACTTAACTTTTTTGGGTCTCAGTTTATTTTTCTGTAAAATACAGGGGTTGGAGCTTCTAGTTAGCGATGTACGACTCCTTGGCCCTGGGTTGGAATAAGACATTCAGCCACCTCTCTTCGCCTGCCTTACCCCCTATCAGGTGGCACGGGAGCTCGTGGGACGGCTGGGGTTGGCTCGGAGCCGAAATGCGTTTGCGCTCTACGAACAGAGGGGTTCCCAGGAGCGAGCCCTGGCTGGAGGGGCCCTAGTGGCTGACGTGCTCACCAGGTTTGAGAAGTAAATGTCCAGTGCTCGTCCTAGCCTTTGCCTTTTCCAGTCCTCGCCCCTTCCCCAACCCCTCCCCCACCCCCTTCTCCAGGCTGCGGCCCACTTCTCCAATTCTATGTTTGCCCCACCTCCAACCTCTTCAGGCCCCTCCCCTAGCTTTGTTCCTTCAGCGCCTGGGGTCCTCTGATCTCCTGTGCCTAAGCCAGTTCGTTATCTGTCTCTCTGCTTCGCAGTTTGACAGCAGAGGAGGCAGAATCTCCAGATTCGGGCTGGAGGCTGTGTTTGCGACTACACGGACCTCTGCACCCTGAGGGGCTGCCTCCAGACGGGCACGAACTACCTTTCCTATTTGAGCAGGTGTGGATCCCTGAATACTGGCACTACTCGCGTGAGCGCGCGCGGACACACACACACTCGCGGGCGCACTCGCACCCCCCCTCCACCCCAGTGAATCCTACCCTAAATTCCCCTTTACCCTTGTATCCATTCTGCCCAAGGGTCACCTGAGTTATGCTTTGCATCCTGGGCTCCCCCTACCCCGCAACTTGTCTTCACTGTCCCTTCACGGGTGTCACCCCTTACAGGCCCACGCTCTGCTGTTGCGGGGCCGGCCGCCCCCACCCGAGGACACGTTGAGGGCCTTGGCCGCCCTGCGCCTACAAAGTCTGCACCGAGACTTCTCTCCTCTGGCTCCTCTTCCGCGTCTAGACCGCCTGCTTCCCGCTTCAGCCCTGACCCGAGAGACCCCACCCCGCCCAACCCCTAGAGCTCCTCCTACCGCTGCCCTGCTGGCCGGGGCGCTGTGGAGTCCTGGCTTAGCCAAGAGGAGGGCAGAGCGGGCCAGGCGTGGGGGCGCGGTCCGGAGTGGGGGCACCGGAGCCCGCGAGGGGGGAGGCACTGGGGCTGCTGCGGCTGTCCTGGGAGGATGGAAGCAACTGCGGGGTATGGGCCAAGCCGAGGCGATGGCGACCTACTTGGCTCTAGCTGCACAGTGTCCAGGTTTCGGCACTGCCCGATATGACGTCCTGGAACTGAGCACGGTGAGAAGAGAAGGCGGAGAAAATGCCTAAAGTTCACCCAAACCTCTTCTACTTCTACCTTTTTCAGGATTCTCCCACCAGAGTCCCTGGGAGCCCAGTACCTACTTTCCAGGGATGCCCTTTCTTTCATAAAAGGGGATGAGGGTGGGGCGCCTCGAACACAATCCTCCTCTGTCCCCAGAATATTCCTGCCATGTATATCCATCCTCCTGTAGGTTCCATTTGGATCAGATTGCTTCCTCCTAGGATCTAGTATTGCTTAACTAAGCACGGCCATTTTCCTGCTCCCTCCTCCTTGACCTCCTCTCTTCTTTTGTCCAACAGGAGACTGGAGGTGGTGTCCCGCAGCAGCTCTGCCTTGGTGTAGGGGCCAAGACCATGTCCTTATCTCGACCAGGGGAAACTGAGCCCATCCACAATGTCAGCTATGGTCATGTAGCTGCCTGTCAGCTGACCGGCCCCCACACTCTGGCACTAAAGGTTGGGGACAGCCAGCTGCTCCTACAGAGCCCCCAGGTAAAGTGGAAGTGGCCGGATAAAGGGGGTGGGGGGCAAGATAGCCAAGAGATGGGAGTATAAAGAGAGAGGAGCCATGATCTACCTCCCTATTTATTATCCTTCACTTTCCGGTTTTCTCAAGGTGGAAGAGATAATGCATCTGGTGAATGCCTACCTGGCAAGCTCCACTCCTGACAGATCCTGCAACCTCGTCAACACACCAGACTTACAAGCAACACCCTCCCCCGTCAGCCAGAATCCAGGCCTTGATGACCACCAAGTATAATCTGGCCGTTTTGAACATCAACAGTTGAGAGGCTTGGGGCAATGATGGAGTCCTGGCTTGCCCACAAAGGAACATCCTTCAGACTCCCTGAGTTTTGGACTGCTCTGAGAATTAGAGAACCACTGACCTACTCCACTATAACACACTAGCCCTGCAGGGACAGGGCACCCTGTCATCTCCTTCCTTCTTCACCCAAGGGCCAGGATTTTGACAGGCACGGACAATTTTCTAGTATGTTTCTTAATTTATTTGTAGAAGAAAAGAAAAAAAAATCTTTATTTACACAAACTCTTCCTATGAGAGTGATGTCAACAGTCCATGACTGCCTTAGCCTAAGTTGTGGTCCACCATTTCTCCTTTGGGATCAGGCCCCACCTCCCACCTCCTAGGTCTGGGCTTTTGCCAGGGAGCCTGGTTGTCACTGAGACACCGCCCATCTTGACCTTCTGACTTTAACCCCTGACAGCCCAAGATGCTGCCCCAAGGAGAGTGGGTGGAGCAATAGGGCAACAGCAGAAGCTGATAATTAGTCCCCCTTCCATCCTCCTCCTGGTGTGGGGGCGACCTTTTGGCGTCCCTGAGGCTGGAGTGAGGCTGAGTCACTAGGACTGACACCTCCAAATTCCTGCACAGGTGTCCAGTCTCTGCCCACACCCTGTGATCATGACTAGCATCCTTGCTGGTCCAACTCCAGCACTTCTGATCTCCACTTATTAGAAAGAGGGTCAGGCCAGTATTAATATCATAAGTTAAAGGGAAGCAATCTAGATTGGGAAGGGATGTTGAAATCACAGAGGGGGACGCAGTCTATTTAGTGTATGATCAGCCTTACTCCCCTTACTCCTTACTAGGCCAGAGGCTGGGATCTTTGGGAAAGAAATCGATACCGTGGTCTGTTAGTTTAACTAGAGTTTGAAAATGCAATGGAGAGGGGCAGCTTGGTGGCTCGGTGGATTGAGAGCCAGGCTTAGAGAAAAGAGGTCCTGGGTTCAAACCTGACCTCAGACACTTCCTAGCTGTGTGATCCTGGGCAAGTCACTTAATCCCCATTGCTTAGCTCTTACTACTCTTCTGCCTTGGAACCAATATACAGTATTGGTTCTAAGACAGAAGGTAAGGGTTAAAAAAAAATCAGATGGTAAAGGGCTCAGGTGCCTCTTACTTAATCCATTCTCCCTCACTCTTGAAATGTCCACATCCTTGTCCCCACAAAACAACAGCTCATAAAATTTATAGTTAGAAGGAATCTTAAGGACCTGTTACATGAAGATTAGTTGAAAGTCCTCTGAGAATGCTGAGCCTGGAGAAGAGAAGACTGGAAGGTTAGAGGGAATTTGGGTAACTGAAAGGCCTTTTTGCAGAAGAGGAATTAAACTTGTTCTGTTTTACCTCAGTAGGCAGAAGTAGGAACAATGGGTAGAGGCAAATTAGGTTTGATATAAACTTGCTGACAATTTTAGCCATCCAAAAATAGAATGGGTAGTATCAGAAGGTTGGGCAGTTAGATGGTAATATTGATAGAGTGCCAGGCCCAGAGTCAGGAAGACCTTTGTTCAAATCTAGCCTCAGATACTTACTAGCTGTATGACCCTAGGCAAGTCACTTAACCCTGTTTGCCAAAAAAAAAAAAAAAAAAAAAAAAAAAAGTAGTCAGTTTCCCCTTATTAGAAGTCTTTACCCAAAGGCTGGATGAATATTTATTGAATATATTTGAGTAGGATTTCTTTTGGGGCAGGGTATAGGTTGGATTAAATGGCTAGTAATCTGCTTTCTATTTCTAAAAAACAAACAAACAAACAAACAAACAAAACTCCAGGAGAGCAGCTGGGTAGCTCAGTGGATTGAGAGCCAGGCCTAGAGATGGGAGGTCCTGGGTTCAAATCTGTCCTCAGATACTTCCTAGCTATGTGACCCTGGGCAAGTCACTTGACTCCCATTGCCTAACCTTTACCGATCTTCTGCCTTAGAACCAATACACAGTATTGATTCTAAGATGAAAGGTAAGGGTTTAAAAAAAAATTCTGGGTTCTGTCAAGGCTAGTTCTGTTGCATATGAGGAAACTGTGACTTAGAATGGTAAAGAACTTGCCCAACTTCATGGTTTAGATTCAAATTATTGTTCAGTGTTTTTTTTAGTCATGTCTGATTCTGTGACCCCATTTGGGCTTTTCTTGGCAAAGATACTGGAGTGTTTTGTCATTTCTTCTCCAGCTCATTTGACAGATGAGGAAACTGAGGCAAACAGGGTTAAATGACTTGCCCAGGATCACACAGCCAATAAGTGTATGAGGCTGAATTTGAACTCAGGAACTTCAGTCTTCCTGACTTTAGGCCTGGCACTCTATCCACTGGGATAGTCACCTAGCTGCCCCTGCATTTAAATTACTTTTAGATTCAAATAGGGACCTTTTAAATATAAACCCAGTGCTTATCCATGACTGATAAGACAGGACCTAAAGACCCCTGCCCCCCTGCCTGCAAAGCCCATAGATGGACAACTCATGGTTTTTATTCAGTGTTTTATTGGAGATGGTCAACACAGAAGACTACATAATTGCACTGTTAGGTTTTTCCTGTATGTCCTTAAAGGGGAAGGGTGTGGTGAATGGAAGAAGCAGGGCTGATGAATCCATGCTGGAGACCAAGGTGTCTGAAGGGATCAAAGGGAGACTAGATCACAATGGCACCTTACACTAAAATTTGTGAAATGCAGGGACCACAGTCCTTGGAGCAGTTAGGAGGTCACTGTTCCTGGGTACCCCAGGAGATGTAGTCAGGCCTGGTGGCAGCGTGATACTCATCGATGAGCTGCTGCACAATCTCTCTCGATGTGTCCAGCTCATCAAAGTTGTCCTTGAAGATGTCCTCCTTGCGAAACTGTTCCAGGAAGGCCTCTCGCTTCCGTAGTTTATCATACTGGTGGCATGTACTCTCAAACAGCTGGAATGGGCACAGTAGAAGAAGGGGTGCAGAGAAATAAGTGGAGAATATGGCCTTGGTCTGAGAGGTTGGTGAGGGTGGGTTTCAAGTTATCTTCTCTCAGGACAGCTAGGTGGCTCAGTGAACAGAGTACCAAATTTAGAATTGGAAGTTTAGGAAGCAATACCAGGCACATTTGGGACAGGGAGGGAGGAGGTGACAAAAGGAAGAAGGGTGAGAAAGGCAGCTTGAAACAGACTCATGGGAGAAAACATGAGCATGGGCAGAGGGAGAGGGCTAGGGCAAACTCACAGAGGAGATGCTGGTGTGGTTGGCCATCATGAGTCCACTGACTCGATGGGCAGATGGCAGATAGGGCGACTTCCGAGATAGTGCCACCTGGATGCTTGCTGGACCCCATGGGATAAAGTTGGCTAACTTTCGTTCCCGGATTCTTTGCAGGCTTTTGTGGACCTTAGGCACAAATGGGGAAGAATCAAGGTATGAGGGAGGTACCCTCCATTGCACGTCTCAGCCCCTGAATATCCTGAAGGTCCCAAGATTCTTCCTTAACTCTAAGAAGTATCATGTGCAGGGAAGGTTGGGGGCGGGGAATTACACACCTGGGTGGGGTCTACCTCTCCCTGAATAATGTTGAGGATGGCAATATAGCAATGGTTGGTCTGGCGATCCCGGCCTGTGGACACCATCACGTTCTTGGGCTGCAGCAGCCGACGCATCACGTCCAGCACCGTTGTCTTTCTCACACTGGCCACCTAAAGGAGGAGGATATAAGGATCCATTCCAGGAGTATAGGAAGAGGCACGGGGCTGGCCAGGAAGAGTCCAATGAAACCTTTACAAAGCCATATATACTAGAATGTCCCTTACCCCAGGTGCAGCCCAAAATATCTATCTAGTAGTGGGAGGCTGAGACTTTTAGCCTAAGAATGTGGGCTTAATCAGAATCCAGTCATCTCCAATTTGTCCCTTGGCTCAATATGAGTGGATAATAGTCAGAGGCAGCAAGCATAGGACCTGGAGTCAGGAAGACCCAAGTTCGAATTCAGCCTTGGACCCTTACTAGCTTTGTGGGCTTTAACCTCTCTCTAAGCATCAGTTTTCTCAATTATAAATTGGGGAAAATCACAGTACTTACCTCCCATAGTTGTTGTGAGAATCAAATGAGATATTTATATAGCATTTAGCACAGGTTCTTACTAGTGCTGATTTCTTTCTCAATCATACTGTAGGATCATAGATTTATGCCTAGAACTTTTACTTTACAGATGAGAAAACTGGGGTGCGTGATGGTTAAAAGACTTGCCCTATATCACACAGATACTAACAGAGGCAGGATTTGACCTTAAGTGCTCTCTCTTCTGTACCTGGTGCATCCAGGGGTGAGCCACGTACAGGCGTTATACTACCTACAATTGGTGTTGTAGGCTACAGGGGCCAGGCAAAGGGCAGAGATTCAGTTTTCATCAGCCCAAAGTCTGGGACTCAAATACTAGAAGGGAAAGACAAACTGTCCAGTACAGCCCTTCTGCCTGCCAGGGAGGAAAAAGGTGGAGGGGATGGGAAGAGGGAGAGTTGCACACTTTGTTCCAGGCTTTGAGCCCACAGCCCCTGGGGTCTGCTCCCAGAAGCAGGGTCATGGCACACGACAGGGAAGGGAGCAGCAGTGGTCAGGCCCACTCAGTCTCTGCCTACTGGGCACAGATCCTGACATACTTCAGGGAGGATGGGATTTCGAGTGGAGGGGGAGTCAAGAGGGAAGGCAGCTGCTTACAGATTGGTCAGTGGTGAGGGGGGTGTAGCCAGTCATGAGGAAGTGGAGTCTGGGTGTGGGGATGAGGGAGGCGATGAGGCCGATGAGATCATTATTCATGTAGCCAGGGTAGCGCAGGGTGGTGGTGCTGGCTGACATGATGGTGGACACCTGTGGCCGTAGAAAGGAAGGAAGGAAAGACTGATTAAGCTCTCGCTATGTGCCAAACACTCTGCCAAGTGTAGGAGAAGAGTTAGAACACAAATCCAAGCAAAAAGAAAGCCAGTCCCTGCCTTCAAGGAGCTTACATTCTAACGGGTGAAGATAGCATACAAAAGGGAGCTGAAGGGGAGTGGTTCATAATTTTGAAGTCTGGAAGGTCAGCAGCAGAGCTAGCAGAGGGATGGAGAGTTGCAGCATTGGCTACAGGCCACGAAATACCTTAAAATGAACCCTCTGCATGAAGTAATTGATACTAAGCAGATCTATGTGGGTGGGTAGAGGAGAGGGCTCACCAGCTGGTTGATTTGAGAGAAGGATGGGTTCTGGATGTGCAGTCGGTCTGTAGCAATTCGATTCAGGGCAGTGTTGTCCAGTACCACCTGAGAGATCAGAGGAAAGTCAGCCCTGCTTGGGGAATGAGCGAAAACTCCCCAGATTGCCAGAAAGCAGGTTGATCTCTTCCATGGTGGTGACAGGGAAGACTTGGTCAATAACTATGCTGTTGTTCAGTCATTTTTGAGTTGTGCCCCACTCTTAGTAACCTTATTTGGGATTTTCTTGGCAAATACTAGAGTGGTTTGCCATTTCCTTCTCCAGGTCATTTGACAGATGAGAAAATTGAGGCAAACAGGACTAAATGACTTGCCCAGAGTCTCATAGCTTGTAGGGGTCTGAAGCTGAATTTGAATTCAGGAAGATCAATCTTCCTGACTCTGGGCCCAATGCTTCCTCCCCTTCATCACCTTACTTGTATATATCCCTTATGATAGATAGTATTATGCCTCCCACATGAGATTTCAAGATCTGTATGGGCAAGAGGGAGTTGAATCTTTTACTTCTGCCCCATTCTGCTCCCAGCATCCCTAAGACTCTAAACACCCATTGAGTGCTCAACAAATACTTTTTGATTCTGCGCCTGCTGAGGAGAGGGCACAGCTAGCTGTGGATAGGATAAATGGATTTTATATAGGCAAGGGAGGTGACTTCTCTCCCCAAGGGCTCACCACACAATCTGCATTCTGTGTCAGTCTCTTGAGGGTGAGCAGTGAGTTATAAGGCTGCACAACCACATCACTCATCTCATCCTGGTTGGGAAATACTGAGTATGTCTGCACCAGCTTCTTGGGGTATCTGGAAGGTAATGGTAAGGAGAAAAGTTAATAAAGATGACCATCTACATTCCTTGATTGTTTTGGAGGGCAGTGGTAAAGAAAGAGCATGAAGAAGTATCCAGAAACCCAGGAAAAGGGGAGAAGTCAGAAATCACTCACCTCTCCTAGAGATCCTGCTTCCTGGGGTACAACCTAATCATCATTGCTAACCTCAACTCCCCTACCAGGAAGGGAGAGAGCTAGTCCTTCATTCCAAAATAGAGCCACACATTGTCAGGCTGCCATGGTCACTTAGTGAACCGGGGGTTTGGTTATCTCTCCACCCAGCCTCACAGAAAAGGATGAGATGAACCCTTACACAAACTCACCTGTCATTCAGTCGTTCTAGGAGGTAGGATCCCAAGCCAGAGCCAGTCCCACCAGCAATGGAGTGACACAGTACAAAACCCTGGATGGAGAGGGAGTAGAGAGCTGATCATCTTCTGTGTGAGAAATGGCCCTTTCCAAATCTTCTTGGCCTCATGCCCCAAAACAACAGTGTTTCTAGGTCTCAGGACACTGGGAACATGGTCCTATTTTCACCCCTACCCAACAAGGTGGGAAAGTTTTGGAGACTTAAGAAAGTCTCTGTGAATCTTAAGAAAGACCCTGCAAGTCCAGGCTGATACCATTGGGTGTTTGAATATCCCTCCTAGCCATATCATGTTGCTAGGCCTCTACCAAGTTGGGGCCCTTACCTCTAGGCTGTCACTGCCATCTGCCTCCCGGTCTATGATATCAAAGATGTCCTCATGAATCTTCTCCCCCTGTAGGGACATGGGGAGGGACAGAGAGTATCCATCTTCAGTTTCTCCTCACAATACACAGGGTTCTTCCTTTAAACACAGTTGACTTCTCCAAAGTCCTCTTTCAATAAAAGCCTGAGCTGTCGACCCCAAGTGGGAGATATTTACTGCAGAAAACTCCAATTTAGTTCTTGACCCACTCATATAGTGCTTCTAATAGTTTCCTGTAGGTCTAGCCAAATCCTCAGGTGGCTTCTATGCCCATCTGAGAAGTAATGTGTAGGTCCCTCACCTACCCAAATAGAGAAATGCTATTGGGGACACCCAGCCTTAAGGGGTGGGTATCAATTATCTCCAGAAGAGATGGCCATGTATAACTCTTCTATGTGATCTTCCATCAGGTACCTGTGAGAAACCACTGGCCCAGTTGTTACCAGCCCCTCCACCATGTTCAGACAGATAGATATTTTCAGGATTGTAGAGTTTGGCGTAGGGAGAGTTGAGAATGGAATGGATCACTCGGGGCTCCAAGTCCAGCAGCACAGCCCTTGGGATGTAGTGCTCATCATCTGCCTGTCAGGAAAAAAAAAAAAAAAGAAAAAAGAAAACAAGAGACTCCTGTCATCCAGTACCTACCTAATCTCTATCCATTCACCCTTACAGTTCTGGCCTTTTTTTTCCCTTTCTGTTCCATGCTATCCACTGTGGACCTTTTGTCCACCAGAAAGGCAGGCATTTTGCTTCCCTCTGGCCAGATCCTGACCTTCTTCTCTAATGCCCCCATGCCCTCTAGATGCCCAATTCTTTGTCCCAGTGTACTTAGGGGGGCACCTGGTAGAAAAAGACATCCTTTCGGTCAGTGCCTTCAGTAGCAAATTCCTCCACGATGCCCTCCGGGCTGATGCCATGCTCAGCGCAGAGCTGTTTCCAGAATTCGAACCCAACTGTGGGCATGACAGAATACCAATATCCCCTAAATGGACCAATCTCCCCCTTGGGCTGTGACATATGACCCTTGTGTCCTGATGGGACCAATCACCACCCAACTCCTCCCCACATCCCCCATCAGGGCTGAGAGATGGGATGCTGGGTCACAGCCTTGGGCTGGTGAACAGGACATTTGGGTCCTGATGGGACAAGGCACCCAGGTGCAGGAGGAATGGTACCCCCAAGGGGGTCGGACTTGGGATTCTTGGATCGGGGTAGGGGGCAGATGAGAGCGCGACCACTGATGGATGTAGGCAGCTCCCTACGACTTAGGAAGGACCGGGCCGATTTCTGAGCGGGCCGGGGGAGAAAATTAGCTGGATGGCCGAGGGACCTAGCTCTCACTCTGGTTGCCGCACTGGCCCAGTTGCAGGGTGATGATCTCCCGTGGCATCACTGCGCTTCGGGTCCGCCGCAGCCACCGCCCACGGGGCTGCCGGCCAGCTGCTCGCAGGGCGCATGCACTGAATCTAGCAGCTCTGACTGTGTTGTATTCAAAGCCGACTGACTGGCTGGAAGAGTTCGGGAGGCAGAAGGGTAGACGCTGGATAGCTCACTGCGCATGTGTCTGTCTCTTTTCTCCCTTCCCCTCCTCCCCTCCCCACCATTCTTTCCCTTTCCTGTCTATGGTATATTTGGACCTCACCATAATTATCTCCTGGAGAAGCCAGGATCTACGCAGGCGCAGTGAGGAGACCGTGGCCCTCAAGTCCAGCGCCTGCGCAATCTCGATGGTTGGAGAGCCGGGCAAGGGGCCGAGACTGAAGAGGATTCAGTTGCTGAGTTTTAGGGCATGTGGCCGGTTAGGTGTAGACTGAAGGGCGGAGGCAGATGACGGGGATGGTTTGGGGGTGGGAATGATACCAGGCCTCGGTGCTTTTCTTGGGTCAGCTTCAGAAATAATAGTTTTATCAATGAAAATAATACTATAGAGATCGCATTCATCAAAGAGTTAATAGAGGATTTTAATTAAAGGAGTATTTGAACTCATGTCCCTAGAATTTGTCAAGATGGATCAACTTCGGAAAAAGAAACGGTTATCAATGAACTGATACTAATAGAAAACGAATTGTTATGAACCAAATAGGGACAGAGGCAGGATTTAAACCGAGATCTTCAGCTCTGTCAAATGAATCAACTATGAAACATTATTTTATCAATGGAAATGGCACTATAGGAGGTCTTTAAATTTGCCCTTATCTGCTTTGTCTCTGTGCCCAAAGAACCAGAGGACCTTCCCATCTTAACTTAGAAGCTGAAAACTCGAATATGTATTGTCACACCTCTGATTCCCAGAACCTTCCCCCACTATAATGTGAGCTCCTCGAGGACAGAAGGACCCTCTCTTCCCTTTCTATTTGTGTTTCTAGAACTTACTGTTGAGCTTGGCATATCATAAGTCCTTAACAAATGCTTTTTTTCTTTCTGACACTCAACTTCATTTCTTTTTTTCACTCCTCTCCATCGTCTTTCTCCCATAATAAAACTCATATTTGTATAGCACTTTTCAATTCCCAGAGAGCCCTGTGAGGTAAGCAATGCATGTATTATCTACATTTTACCAGTGATGAGACTATGAGATTAAGTAATTGCCCCTTACATCCTTTCCTTATCTACCAGTTCTTAAGATCATAACTATATCTCTTTGGAGGTTTTCCTCTCTTCTTCCTCCTCAGAGATGCAGCTAGGTGAGAAGTGGTATCTTCCAAAGCAAGGAGTTTAGAGAGAGCACTTCAGCAAAATAGCCACAACTGAACTTTGGAACTAGTTAGCATGAATAGTTAATACAGGAAACTTTTGAATAGAAGGCTGGGATTAGACCATCCCCTTTAATGCTTTTTGGAGCTTCTATATTAACCTGTTTTGGTTTCAGAATCTCATAGCTGATCTGCAGAGAGGGTGTCAAAGGATTGGAGTTAGAAGGTTCTTAAAGGTCATGTAGTACAACACCTTCATTTTTTTAGACATGGAATTGAGTCCAAGAGAGGTTAAATTAGTTAATAAACATTTATTCAACACCTACTATGTACTTGATAGCATATGGTCCTCTGTGTACTAGAGCTAAGGGCTGAGACTACAAAGAAAAGTAAAAGTCAGTTCCCTACTCTCAAGGAGTTTACTGTCTAATGGGAGGAGACATGCAAACAACCATGTAAAATAATTCCTATATATAACAAATTGGAAATCCTCAACAGAGGGAAGGCTTTAGAATTAAGGGAAAGTAGGAAAGACTTCCTTTAGAAGAGATGATTTCAAGGAAGCCAAGGAGGCAGAGGTGAGGAGGGAGGAAGAGAAGGCATTCCAGGCAAAGAAGAGTCAGTAAAAATGCCTAGAGTTAGGGTTAGAAAAGCTCTGAACTGGTACGATCATTAAAATTATCAAGCTCTTAAAAGTTTTTTCTTTAATATTATAAACTTGACATGTGTCAACAAAAACCATCATTTCTGAATGCCAAGAACAAAACATTCTTATATAGAAAATTGAGCCTTTTATGTACAGTTTGTTTTTCAAGCATATAATAAATTCAGCAGTATAATTCCAAAACTGTCCTGCTCGTTTTTATCTCTTTCTGTACTTCCTTATGTGCTTTTTTAAAAAGTATTTTTAGGGGGCAGCTGGGTAGCTCAGTGGATTGAGAGTCAAGCCTAGAGACCTAGGGAGGTCCTAGGTTCAAATCTGGCCTCAGACACTTCCCAGCTGGGCAAGTCACTTGACCCCCATTGCCCACCCTTACCACTCTTCCACCTAGGAGCCAATACACAGAAGTTAAGGGTTTAAAAAAATGTAAAAAAAAAAAAAAGTATTTTTTCACTATTTCTCATGATCTATTCTCTCTTTTATTGGAATCACTATCTCCCCCCACCTCAAAAGTTCTCTGTTGTAGCAAGAAAGTATGATCAAATAACACAAAACTAGACACTATCTGAAGATAGGCATCTTATTCTGAACATCTAGTCCAGTACTTCTCTGTCACAAGAAGAGAAACATTAATTTTTGGTCTTTTAGAGTTGCGATTGTTCATTGCATTAATCAGAGTTCTCAAGTCTTTCAAAGTTGATTCCCTTTATAGTGTTGAAGTCATATAATAACTACTATTTCTCTCCTCAGAGTTCTGAGAGAACATCTGAGGGGATATCTTTCTAGTTATTCTCTTGGTTCTGCTCTCTCCTCTGTCAGACCCTTTAAGTCTTCCCAGATTTGTCTGAGTTCATCTCATTAGTTATTTCTCACATCATAATATTTCATTACATTCATATATCATAATTTAACTATACCCCAGCATCAAGCCCCACCCTATCTATTTTGTTTCTAGGTCTTTGATATATAAAAAAATACTTGCTATGGATATATATATATATATATGGGACCTTTCCTTCCTAGGGTATAAAGAATTTAGTAACTTTTTGGGTGTTGTTCCAAATTGCTTTCCAGAGTAGCTGAACTAACATATAGTCTGAACAACAGAGCTTTGGTGTTCCTATGCTCCCGAATCCTTTGAACGATTGTCTTTTTCCTTTCTGTCATCTTTGCCTATCTAATAAAAGTGAACCGGAACCTCAGAACTCTTTTGCTTTGCTTATCTTCTATTATTAGTGACTAGAACATTTTTTCATATGGTTGTTGATAGCTTGCCTTTCTCTTATTGAAAACTGCATGTTCATATATTTTGACCATTTTATCTATTGGGAGATGGCTCTTATTCATATATATATATATATATATATATATACACACATATATATGTGCATTTATTAAGCCCCAAATATATGCAAGAAAGGTGTTGTACTGGGTGCTGGGGATACAAAAATGATCTGAGACATTGCCAACCCAAGGGATGATTATGTAATTTGAGCTTTAGTATGAGTAGATAAAACCTCATTATTTTCCCTTTGAAATACATAAAAGAGTGGCTTAAAGGAGGTACCAGAAAAATCTATATGATCTCTTCTCATGTATGTTATAGAAGTCATTCTTGTTCAGGTATAGGTTGGATTAGATGACTTCTAAGATACTTTCCAACACGAAATATTATATTTTCCCTCCCAGAATACTCTGATTTCACTTTGGACTTTAATGCCATTCTTGAATAATATATATTTATATAGCATGTAAAAAAAACCTTATCTTCCATCTTAGAATCAATACTGTGAATTGGTTTCCAAGGCAGAGTGGTAAGAGCTAGGCAATGAGAAGTAAGTGACTTGCCCAGGGTCACACAGCTAGAAAGCATCTGAGACCAGATCTGAATCCAGGGCCTCCTGTCCCTAGGTTGACTGACTATCCACTGAGCCACCTAGCTGCCCCCTTTTAAATTAAAAAAGCGCTTTCCCGACTCCAGCCCTGTGAAGTAAGAAATGTATGTATTATCTTTATTTTACTGATAGTGAGACTGAGAGGTTAATTGGCTGCTCCTTACATCTTCTTCTTATCTTCCTATCCTTATGATCATAAATGTTCTAGGACAAATAGCAATAATTTTAGTCACAGTTTTAGTCACAGCAACCTCCCTCCCTCCCCCCCTCCCCCACAAAAAACAACAACATGGTATCTATTCTTCTAACCCAATAAGCATTTATTTATTGCCTACCATAAGTAAGATACTGGGAATAACAAAGAAGATGAAAAAGGGTCTTTATCCTCAAGGATTTTACATTCTACTTGGAAAGGTGAGGAGATAGAGCATATAAACAGGGGTGTGTGTGTGTGTGTGTGTGTGTGTGTGTGTGTGTGTTTGTAAAGTTTGAGTAGAAAGAGAGAATACTAACAAGTAGGAACAGTAAAGGCAAACCATATGAAGTGGGCTTCTTGAGTTATTCTAGGCACTTCACAGCACTCTCATAATCTGCCTTCATGGCCATTGGAACAAATTATTCTCATCTACCCATTCTAGTGGGGAAGTCATCACATGCCTGGGATGGAGGCCCTCCTAACTCACCTAGTTGAACCTTGAAGCAAACTAAGGATTCTAAGAAACAATAACAAGTGAAGAAGTTCATTCCTGTCACAAGGCATAGCCTTTATAAAAATATGGAGGTGGAAGATAAAATATCAAGTTTGGGGGCCAATAAATAGGCCGTTTTTATTGGAATAGAGGATGAGTGAAGAAGGGTTATACTCAGAGAACTTAGAAAAGGTAAATTGGAGGAGCAACTGACTAAGTGACCTGGGCAAGTCACTTAACTCTGATTGTCTAGTCCTGGTCACCCTTCTGTCTTAGAGTTGTTACTAAAACAGAAAAGTAAGGGTTTAATAAAAGAAAAAAAAGAAAGGTAAATTGGTGGTACCTTGTAAAGCCAGGTTGGTGGGACACAGTGGATCTAGGGCTAGGCATAGAATCAGAAAAGTCTGAGTTCTTAAAGGCTGCATTCCAATCCTGACTCAGACATATTTTAGGTATATGACCTTGGATAGGTCACCCTGCCTCTTTGGACCTTAGTTTCCTCATATGTTAAATAGGGATAATAAATTGCACCTACCTGAAAGGGTTATCCTCATAGGATCAAATGAAATGAGATGAATGAATAATGCATTTATTAAACACTTACTATGTGCAAAGCTTTTATATATATATAACTTTGAAAACTTTAGAGTGCTACCTAAATGCTTGTTATTATATTAGATAATAGGGTAGTCATTGAAGGTATTAAGTCATTGACTAGCAGGAGGAATGTGGTCAAATTTGTATGGAAGGGGGTATGTGGGTAGCTCAGTAGATAGAACATCAGGCCTGGAGTTGGGAGGACCTGAATTCAAATCTGATCGCAGACACTTCCTAGCTAGGTGACCTTGGGCAAGTCACTTAACTCTTATTTGCCTAGACCTTACCATTCTTCTATGTGTGGAGAGAAAGAAATAGATAGGAGAGATTTTGTGGAAGTAGAATTTTGTTGAAATTAATTAATTAATTAGTTTGTGACATCAAAGTTCCCAGGTATCCCCCTCCCTCCTTTACTCCCCTGTCCAAACTAGAGAAGGCATCATTTGACCCTAAAAAATGTATATTTAAAACTATGTCTTGCTTGTTTCTATTTATCAGTTCTTTTTCTGGAAGTGAACATACACAAGTTATTCCTCAAACAATATTTCTGTTACTGTATGTAATATTCTCTTGGTCCTGCTCATTTCATTCTTCATAGTTCCACGTGGGTCTTTCCATAGTTTTAAAAATTTAACCGGTTCATCATTTCTTATGGTGCAATAATATTCTATCACAATCATATGCCATGACTTGTTTAGCCATTCTCCAATTGATGGGAATCCCCTCAATGTCCAGTTCTTTATCACCACAAAGAGAGCCACTATAAATATTTTAGAACATATAGGCTCTTCTCCTTTTTCCCTGGTCACCTGTGGTGGTAGAATTGACAAGGCTTAGCAAATTATTGGGTATGGATGTTGAGAGAAAGGGGACAGTTGAAGATGACTCCAAGGTTTTGGATCTGTCTGACTTGGAGGGATAATGGTGCTCTGAACAAGCAGAGACATCAAGAGAAGCTTTAATGGAGAGAGGGATGAAATAAAATGAATTCTCTTTTGGAAACATCAATTTGGAGATGCCTATAGAATATCCGCCCAGGAGATTTCCAACAAGTGACTTCTTTTTGCCTCTAAAATAAGATCCTATGAAGAATATGTTTTGAATGATAATACATGTATAACCCAGATTGAATTGCTTGCCAGCTCTGGGAGGGGGAAGGGATAGGAAGGAGGGAGATAATTTGGATCATATAATTTTGGAAAACTTACGTGGAAACTTCTTACATGTAATTGGTAAATATATATATATAAATATATATCTTCACAATAAAAAATAAAGAAATCAATCCTCCCCCCCCCAATAAAATAAAATAAGATCCTGGATTTAGAGCTGGAAGGGACCTTAGAAATCTCTGGCCTATCCCCTTCATTTTACTGATGAAGAAACTGAAGCTCTTCTTCGGTAAAAGACCTGCCCAGAGTTGCAGGATTTGAATCCAATTATTCTTGACTTCAAGTGTAATGCTGTATCTGATACACTAGGCTTCTGACTATTCCTTTTTTGGCCATTTAAATTAACCCTTCACAGTCTGGCTCCAGGCTTATTATACATTTTACACCTTATTATACCTTTTCATAAATTCTCCATCCCACCAAAACTGGCTCACACATCTCCCATGAACAATATGCTCTTTCTTCTCTCTGAACTTTTACTCAAGTTATCAATCCCATATAGCTCACAATATACATCTGGACTGTAAGCTTTCTCACCTTTACCTCTTAGAATTTCAAGCTTCTTTCAAAGTTGCAATAGAGGAATCTTTTAAAACCCAAACCCCAAATCCTATATCCATATAAACAAATGAGAAATCATAGGTTTTCTTCTGAATTCCTACTCCAACAGTTCTTTCTCGGGAGGTGGATTGTATTCTTTGTCATAAGTCCTTCATAATGGTCCTGGATCATTGCATTGCTATTAGTACTAAGGCTTGCCTCTTAGACTTTTGTAGCATCTCTCCAATATGCCCTTCTCCCCTTTGACATTGCTACTACACTGGCTTGGGCTCTCATCCCCTCATGCCGGAGCACTGCAATAGTCTGACTGTTGTTCTCCCTTTCTCAAAGCTCCCCTCATCTTCTGTTCAGCTCAAAGTGATCTCACTAAAGTGAAGGTCTAACTTCTCCCCTACTCAATAATAAACTCCAATGGCTCCCAATTCTTCTTTTCTTTTTATAAGGAAATGTTCATGTTGACCAAGTCCAATTATAAAACTTTAAAATATGGCAAGGGATAGCTGAGTAGTCCATATTGTTTTTCTAAAACGTTTCTATCACTTTCTATTAAGGAACAACGTTTCTATTTAGTTGCAACATTGTCTCTAGTTTTAATTTTCATAATTTTTATTTGTAGCTACTATGTATATTAATATGTAATGATGAAAAAGTTTAAGAGTTTAGAAGAAACCTTACAGGATATCTTATTTTAGAAACGAGAAAATCAGGACCCTTAAAAAAAAAAAACACCTGGGGGCAGCTAGGTGACTCAGTGGATTGAGAGCCAGGTCGAAAGATGGGAGGTCCTAGGTTCAAAGCTTGCCTCAAATACTTTCTAACTGTGTGACCCTGGGCAAGTCACTTAACTCCCACTGCCTAGCCCTTACTGCTCTTCTACTTTAGAACCAATACACAGTATTGATTCCAAGGTGGAAGATAAGAGTTTTTTAAAAAACCAACCTAATTTTATTTGTAATTTCCTTTCATTTATATGAAACACCATGCTATATTTAGACCATCTTCCCAAAATATCAAGCACCTTCCTCTTCCCCATTTATTTAATTTTTCAGTCCAGAATACCTGTCCCTGCCACTACTCTCCTGTGTTTTTCCCCCAACTGGAATGTAAGTTCCTTGTGGGTGGAGAATTTTTGTATTTAGATTTCCAGTGCTTACACAGTGCCTGGCATAGGGCAAGCATTTAATAAATGCCTTTATTTTTTATCAGTGTGACCCTGGGCAAGTCACTTAACCCCTATTGCCTAGCCATTACCTCTCTTTTGTCTGGGAACCAATACTCGGTATAGATTTTAAGACAGAAGGTAAGAATTTAAAAAAAAAAAAAAGAGAAATACCTTTTTGTTCATCTTCCTTTCTTTTGTATTAAATATGTTCTTTTCCCCTTTTTGTGTTCAGTTTGTAATATATTTTTATTTATGCTTTTAAAGTAACTTCAAGGTTAAGTTATCACATAATTGCATTGTTTATTTCTTTTTTTTTTTGGCAACAACTTGAAAATTGTATGGTATAGGAAACTGCTAACACCATCTATCATTCTTGGGTAATCTTTTAAAAAAATTTTCCCCAAATTACATGTTAATACAGTTTTAAATGATTCTTTTCTGACATTTTGCAATTTATGTTCTCTCCTTCCCTCCTACCTCATCCCTCTCCCCAAGACAGCAAGTAATATGATGTAGATTGTTCATGTATTATCATACAATACATATCACCATGTTCATCATATTGTGAAAGAAGATACTTATCTTTTACACTAGAGAAAAATTAATGGAAGAAATAAAGTGAAGAATGGTATGCTTTAATCAGTATTCAGATTCCATCAGTTCCTTCTATGTTGGTAAATAGCCTTTTTCATCACGAATCCTTTGGAATTATCTTGGAACCTTGCATTGCTGATAATAGTTGTCTTTCACTGTTGATAGTCATGCATTATTGCTCTTACAATGCGTAATATCCTCGTGGTTCTGCTCATTTCATATATATATTTAAAGCCCTTGCTTTTGGTCTTAGAATTGATACTAGGTATCAGTTCTAAGACAGAAGCATGGTAAGGGCTAGGCATCTGGGGTTAAGTGACTTGCCCAAGGTCACACAGTTAGGAAATATCTGAGGTCAAATTTGAACCCAGGACGTCCTATCTCTAGGCCTAGCACTCTATCCACTGAGCCACCTAGCTGCCCCCATTGCTTGTATACTCTTATAAACATTTGGCCCAAGGTTATTGCCTTCATCGATTTTAAAGCTATGCTCTTGACATTTATTGAAATTTTATGTCCATTTTGATTCATTTGGTGCTGATTTATATTCTGTGTAGAATATGTAGCTTTTCTACATCAATCTGAGGTTAGTTAATAAAAATCTTTGGGAGACTCTTTATCAAAAATTAGTCCTTTTAATATTGATGTTTGTATAGACCAAAAAGAATATGGAGTGAATTATTTATGAACTACTAGTGAAACTTGTGTGCTTAATATATGATAAAATCAATTAATAAAAGTAAAATGAAAAACTGGTAATTTTTTTATTTCTCATGATGTCCTAGTATGCCAATGTTTTCAGATTTAAATTTTTTATTGATATCTTTTGTTTTTCATTTGTGAATATATCCATCCTCACTTTCCTCCACCCAAGGAACCTTCCTTTGTAACAAATATAAGAGAGTTGATCTTTGAAAGCCCAGGATCTAACTGGAGAAGAAGAGGCAATAAAGAAGACAAAAATCCAGGCTCATCTTTATGAAGTAAGAACAAGTTCTCTGAATAAATTAGAAAGGGAACATAGAATGAACAATGATAGAAATAATAATACTAGCTAGCATTTACATAGTACTTTAAGATTTGCAAAGTACTTTTTAAATATAATCTTATTGATTGGTCATGCCCCTAAGTAACCTTCAAAAGTCAGTTCCGCCAATTCTGGACTGAGTCAGACTTCAACAAGGAACTAAGCTCCTAACAAAACACATAGAAGATTCAGGGACCTGGAGGAGAGGTTATGAAAAGTTCCACAGAGAGCTGGGAAAATAGAAGGGAGATCAGAGACATTCATCATAAAGAAAGAGGCCAGGACTTAGGAACCAAGGCTATTTAACCTATGGGGTATGAGTACAGAGGCAGATGCTGTGTTGCTGAAAGCTGCTCCCCACCTAAAGTCCCCAAGGAAGTAATCGTGACTCTCCTTTATCCCTTAGGCTTTTTCATAGAAGCCCGAAACCTTTCCCTTTGAGCCTGGGCAAAGTCTATTTATCTTTCTTCATTTTAAACATTTACTTTGTCTTTATAAACAGTATTAACCCAAGCTTTTGCTAGTTTGGGTATATTTATTGGAAATACAGTTGAAAGGAAATAGATGAGGGTAGAAACAATCCCAGAAGTAAGGGGGCTCAGAGCTATATACATATACACACATGTACACATGTGTTAGATACATATGTGGTTCCACATGTGCACACATATATACACATATATGTGAGGGAACACAGAAGAGAGGTAGAGGGGGAAAGAGACAGAGAGAATATTGGAGATCCTTTGATACAATTTCCTAGGACAGAGTAGTGTATCTACTGAGAAATCCTCTCCAGGCAATGAGTTGGTAGTAGGATGAATGGAGCATATAGTAATTAAATAGCTCTGATTATTAGATCATATCATCACTGCAACACAAATTTTTAAGCAATAAAAATAAAAGTAGTTCAGCAAAGTCAACCAGCACTTCAACTGTCAGATAATATATGAAATGTTCCACATCTGTGGTCTCTTTACAAAGGAGGGAGGGAAAATATATTTGCTGAAGTCTTTTCTATAATCAAGCTTTGTTGTGACATTTACTTTTTTTTGGTTATTTCCATTTGTATTAAACCATTGTATTTCCAAGAAAGATGGTTTCATTGTATAACTGAAAATAACATTGAGAATTTGGTCCTCTGGCACCAGCAGACCTGGATTCCAACCTCAAACTCTGATACTTGGCACCTATGTGACTTAAAATCGGGTCTCAGTTTCTTTATCTGTAAAATGAGGGAATTGGACTAGATGGCCTCTAAAGTCCTTTTCAGCTCTAGGTCTGTGATCCTATGGGCAGAATCTATGAGAACCAATTCTTCCCTTTAATTTCTTTCTGTAAATATTTTTTTTCCTGTTTACTTTGGAATCCTGGTCTGTGTGCACCTCTGAATATTTCCTCATAGTTTATATCACTATTTAATAGTCAGCATGCATTTTATTAAAAAACACCTTACCTTCCACCTTAGAATCAATACTATATATTGGTTCCAATGGAGAAGACTAGTAAGAGGTAGGCAATGGGGTCAAGCGACTTGCCCAGGATCACACAGCTAGGAAGTATCTGAGGCCAGATTTAAACCTAGGACCTCCTGATAATGGTTTAGTCTTTCAGAGTGAATCATCATATACTATTTTTGTTATGGTATATATTGTTCTCCTGGTTCTGCCCACTTCACTTTAGATCAGATCATTTTCTGAACTAAACCTGTTTGTTGTTTCTTATGGTGCAATAGTATTCCATTACAACCATAAACCACAACTTGTTCATCCATTCCCCAAGTGATGGACAAGCTCTCATTTCCAATTCTTTGCCACTATAAAAAGAGCTGTTACAAATACTTTGGTACAGGTAGCTCCTTTTCCTTTATCTCTGATCTCTTTGGGATACAGACCCTATTGTTGGTTTTATTACTAGTTTTGTGGCCCTTTGTGCTTGGTTCCCTATTGCTCTCCAGAATGGTTGTAATAGCTGACAGAGAAACTATATTTCAACTTCTGTCCTCTAGAATTGTGGTTCACTATTACACTGATCACCATTCTTAAGTCGTACATACCTTTATTTATTTATTTATTTGCTCACTCATTCATTCATTCATCCATTTATTTATTTATTTCTCATTTATTTATTTGTTTGTTTATTTGTGTTTTGAATATTTTCCCATAGTTACATATTTCACGTTCTTTCCCTCTCCCCAAGCCCCCCTATCCCCCCTTAGCCAACGCACACTTCCACTGGGTTTTACATGTATCATTGATCAAGACCTAATTCCATATTATTGATAGTTGGACTAGAGTTATCGTTTAGTTTCTCCTCCTACAGTTCTTCTTCTGAATTACATATTTTTTAAAACAACAGTCCTTGAATAAATTATTCTCCTTGTTCTATTCATTTTATTCTTTAAGAGTTCATGAAGTCTTCCCTGGTTTCTCCTAATTTATCCATTTCAGGATTTCTTACTGTGTAACAGTATTCTATTACAGGTATATGCTGTAGTTTTGTTCAGTCATTTCCCCAATTACTGGACACTCCTTTTTTTTCCTGTTCTTTGCTACAACAGAAAGCGCTGTTATAAATATTTTCATAATTATGGATTCTTTCCTTCTTTCTTTGACCTTTTTGATATATATGCCTGGTAGTGGCAAATGGATCATAGTTTAGTAACTTTTGGAGGACGGTTCCAAATTTCTTTCCAGAATGGCTAGATGAAGTCATAGCTCTGTTCTTTAGTGTTCCTGTTCTGCCACATCCCATCCAAAATTGTCCTTTTTGGGTTTTGTCATCTTTGCCAATCCGATTAATGTGAGCAGGAACCTCAGAGTTACTTTAATATGCATTTCTCTTAGTAGTGATTTGGACCCCCTTCATATCTTTGTTACTAATTTGCATAGCATACTTTCTGGGTTCACTTCCCAACTTCCACCGGCACTGGCAATTCACTATTTTGGACCAGCAGGGCCTCATGGCTCTTTATTTCTCCAGAGATTCCTCATGAAGAAGTTCATTGTGGGGTGGGTTATTGGTGTCAGTGATGTCTGAGTCATGCCACTGCTAGACTGGGCTGGCTCCTTGCAGGGCACAGCATCTCAACTTAGTGGGTGGCTCCACTGGGCTGGGGTGTGGCATCATAGCCAGATGGGACAGTTCACTGCTAGGCTGTGTCAGATTGCTCATCTGCTGAGCTGACTCTTTCTTGGGCTCTGCAGATTGCTTAGCCTAGCCACTGGGCTCTTAATAGGGTACAGTATCTCTTTTGGTTGGGTCCTCTTTGATGAACAACTTCAGTCTTTGCCATGTCAAGCTTTGGCTCAGCTGAGTGTTATCGTGTTCATCTTTAGCATAGATTGGCAGAATCTTCTTCTTTTTGACTTTCTTTGAGCCTTCAGGTTTGTCCCCTCTAGGCAGGAGGTGAGAGAGATCTAGTGTCTCTTCTTTCACAATTCTTCCTGATTCAGAAGTGGCTTCCTTTAATGAAGGACTCCACCTTTAGTTATGATAATCACTCCAAATATTCTTCTTAAATTCACTCTGAATCTTAGGTAGATGTAAGGCTAGAGACAGAGGTATAGAGAGGTGACCTACAAGCAAATTCATGGTTTCTGCTTGCCTTTTCGTATATATTTGAGCTATTCTAGTTTCATACTTTCTTGGATCTGCAGTGCTTCACATATATCTGAAAGGATTTTTCCCTTTACATTTCTTTTCTTTTCTTTTTTTTTTAACCCTTAGCTTCTCTCTTAGAATGAATACTATGTATTGGTTCCAAGGCAGAAGAGCAGTAAGGGTGGGTAATGGGGGTGTTAAATGACTTGCCCAGGACACAGCTGGGAAGTGTCTGAGGCCAGACTTGAACCTAGGACCTCCCGTCTCTGGGTCTGGCTCTCAATCCACTGAGCTACCCAGCTGCCCCCTCCCTTTACATTTCAATGTTTATGTCTTTTGCCTCTTCTAACTTAACTTTCAGCCTTGCTGAACTCCAAAAGGGCACACTTTTGCTTTTATTCTTCTGAGATCTGTCTGTTCATATCCTTTGACCACTTATCTGTTGGGAAATAGTGTGTGTGTGTGTGTGTGTGTGTGTGTGCGCGCGCAGAAAGATTAATACAGATAGAGATATTAATTTTAACTGCATTGTGTTGGTGGGTGGGTGGGTGTTTTCAAAACCTTTTTAATTGCGTGTAATCGAAATTGCCCATTTCATTTCCTCTTTTCAAACACATATTGGATCACAAACTCTTCTATTCATAGTTATGAAAAGCATCTCCTTTCTCTCCCTTGCCTTTTTCAACACACCTGGCTAGGGACGGGGAGGTCCTAAGCTAGAACCAAAGCTCATTCTTTGTCTTAATCCATCCCTTTTCTCTCCATCTCTTCCACAGGCCTGACTGTGATCTGGCCTCTGTCCTATCTCAGTGTCCTTTCTACAGAGAGTTGGCTTTGTCCTCTACTCTGGCCCAAACAGGTCCCAATAATAAGGAAGATCTTGCTGGTTTTAGGTTTCTCTGAGGCATAGTTGTTGCCTACTAAGAATTAGCTTTGTTCTCTGCTGTTTCTCTTACAAGCAGTGACTGAGGTCCAGGTGGCCTCAGTGCCTTTGACCAAATACCTACAAGTTTAGGCCATCTTCTTGTACTGTCTTGAATTGGGTGGAGGAGCTTACTGGTGCTCCTCTTTGCTTTTATTGCTACATTGCTTCATCTGGCACTCCTAGAGAGAGAGAAACTTAAGAGGATTGATCTTAGAAAAGAATAGAATTCTAGATCTAGATCTGTCTAGTTTAACTCTCATTTTCCAGATGAGAAAATTAAGGTCCAGGGAGGTTAAGACTTGCCTGAAGTGAGTAGCAAGTTATGGAGGTGAGATTCGCAGCCAGGTTCTTTGACTCCAAAGCCAGAGATCTCTACTTTGGTCTTTTTATCAGCGTCTCAAATTCATCATGTGCAAAGTACAAAACTCATCTTCTTTCTCCCTGAATTCGTGCCTCCTACAAATTCCCCTTTTGCTGTATTGCCATCCTAGATTTCATAATCTCATAATCCTTCTTCGTTGATACCGCTTCTTCACATCCAGCAAATAATCAGTTCCCAAGGATAGTACCCCACTCTGGGTTCATTCTCTCACAGTGCCTAGGGACTTAATAAATGCATATTCCCTTTCCACTTGGACTGACTGGTTGAGGCTTCAGAGCCAGTTAAGCTGACTTTTGCTGCCTTCAAGGATATAGGGAAACTCTGAGGAAAGGCATCTCTAACACTGCTGCTCGTGAGTCCCCATCTGGGTGATGCCTCCAATATCACTTAACTGGTTTTACAAAAGAATATTTACTGAGAAGGTCTAGAAAGGATAGAACTTTGAAAACATCCTTTCCCCCTCATTTCAGGGGCTCAATCTCCCCAGAGAAGAGAGGACTTAAACTTGCAGCACAAATCCAAAGAATGTATATGGTGAAGAGGTAAGACCTTCCTGAGCTTAACTGTCCTTCTCTTTCCTACCAAGTCTCTACTGAGTTCATTTCTAGATAACAGTGTCAAGGATAAGTGAGTCACTTCCTTACATAGCTGGGCTAGCTCATTGCAGGATATGAGGAAATTAAGGTCCAGGGACATTGAGACTTGCTTGAAGTGTGAGTCTTGGCCTAAGAGTTAATCCATTGCTGGACTGTATTAAGCATGTCGCTCCTCACTAGACTCAACTATTGTTTCCACTGGCATCAATGGTCTCTGCTACTAACTCCATTTGCTGAAGAAGTCTCTGATGGTTCGTCTGACTTTTTGATGTTCACAATATCATAACCTGATCTATTCTGGCCCTGGTACTCGTTCACCTAAGATCAGGAGAGAACAAACACAAAAGAAACGAGTACCATCAAACTTCTGGTAGACAGTAGAAGCTTTGAATAAATGTACTTCCTTCCCTTGTTGGCAGAGTTTCAGTGCTATGGGTGTGGAATGTTGCCTATATTATCAAATGGTTGATGGATTGCTTCCTCCCCTCTTTTTATTTTATTTTTCAAACCCTTACCTTCTATCTTAGAATCTATATTTTGTATTGGTTCCAAGGCAGAAGAGCAGTAAGCGCTAGGCAATTGGGGTTAGTGACTTGCCCAAGGTCACACCACTAGGAAGTATCAGACCAGATTTGAACCCAAGTCTTCCAAATTTCAGGTCTGGCTCTCAATCCACTGAGCTGCCTAGCTGCCACTCCCCACTCTTTTTTTTTTAATTATTTAATTAAACTCTTACCTTCCATTTTAGAATCAATACTGTGTATTCCTTCCAAGGCAAAAAAAAGTGGTAAGGGCTGGGCAATAGGGGTTAAGTGGCTTGCCCAGGGTCACACAGCTAGGAAGTGTCTGAGGTCACATTTGAACCCAGAACTTCCCATCTCAGCTCTGGCTCTCAATCCACTGAGCCACCAACCTGCCTTCTCTGGTTCCTTTTAAGTTCCAATTGAGATGCTACCTTCTGTATGTAGGAAGTTTTCCCCAACCCTTCTTAATTCCAGTGCCTCTGTTAATCATTTCCTATTTATCCTGTATATCTTGCTTTATATGTATTAGTTTGCATGTTGTCTCCTTCATTAGATTGTAAACTTCTTGAGGGCAGGGACTGTCTTTTGCCTCTTTTTGTATCCTCTATGCTTAGAACAGTGCCTGGCAAATAGTGGTTGCTTAATAAATGTTTAATGATTGATTGATTGATATCCTTGCTCCATCTGATGCCTTTAGATTTCAATAAGATGCATTGGAATGGAAAACACTGCAACCTTTCCTACCAGAAGAGCCAAAGAGAAATCCGTTTCCAGGAATTTGGAATTGTACTCTATGCATAGAGGAGCAAAGGCATGTGAAATTCGCACACTGTGGCCACCTGTTCTTTTGGGAATGTACCACTGAGCGGTGTAACACCAAGGCAGAATGTCCCCTCTGTAGAGGAAAGTTTCATTCACGGAAGCTGAATTACTCTTAGCATTGTTGCTAGTTGTAGCAACAACTCCAGATCGAAGGGCACCAAAGAAGAGAAGAAACTCAAGATCACATCTTTATTAATGGATCAAAAGCAGAGTCCATTTCAATTTATCCAGAATCAAGATAGTGACTTAACTCACACTGAAAATATACAGTTATTAAGTACGTTTTTTCCCCTCTTCTTCCAAAATCACTATATAAGGTTCTATGTTCACTGTTTAGAAATAGAAGAAATGGGGGAGGGGAAGGCGGAGGGAGTGGGGAAGAGGCATCTAGGTGACTTAGTGGATTGAGAGCCAAGCCTGGACATGGGAAGTCCTGGGTTCAAATCTGACCTCAGACACTTCCTGGCTGTGTTACTCTGGAGCAAGTCACTTAACTTTTATTGCCTAGCCCTTACCACTCTTCTGCCTTGGAACCCATACACAGTATCAATTCTAAGATGGAAGGTATGGATCAAAAAAGATTTTTTTAAGAAATAGAGAGGAGAAATTTAGATCTAATTTAATAGCTACAACTTTGAAATATTAAGATGTCCAAAAGACAAGACTTCAAGCAGATATGCTTCCACAAATTAGAGTACACAATAAAAGGTGAGCTCCATCTTACTCAGAAAATTCACCCCAATGGCAAAAAATTGGAAAATGAAGGGTTGTCCTTCGACTGGGGAATGGCCGAACAAATTGTGGTATCTGATAATGATGGAATACTATTGTGCTGTAAAGAATGATGATCTGGAGGATTTCTATATGAACTGCAAGAACCTCAATGAACTCATAAGAGAGTAAAATGAGCAGAACCAGGAGGACATTGTACACTGAAAGTAAAACATTGTGGAACAATCCAATGTAATGGACTTTTGCTACTAGTAGCAATGCAACAAGCCAGGACACTCCTGAAGGTCTGATGGGAAAGAATGCTGTCCACATTGAGAGAAAGAACTATGGGAGTAGAAATGCAAAAGTAAAACATATGGCATCACTTATCACATGTATATATGGGTATGTGATTTGGGGTTTAGGCTTTAAAAATTGCTCTATAGCAAAAATGAATAATATGAAAATAGGTATCAAGTGATAACATTTGTACAACCCAGTTGAATTGCTTGTCAGTTCTGGGAGGGGGGAGGGAAGAGGTAAGGGGGAAAATGAATCATGTAAACATGGAAGAATATTTAAAAACAAAAATAAATTCATGTACTAAAAATGTACTATTGCTGAATATATGAATATTAGTCCTTCTTTCTAATTAGGTTGAGATAATTTAACTGTCTACTTTGTACAAGTAGTACTCTGACTTCCTTTCCCCCATTCTAGTGCTACTTAAAAAAAGTTTTTTAGAAGTCAGGCATTTTGCTTATTCAGAAGAAAATCCTGATCTTTACAAGAAGTTTTTTTCTTTCCCTCCAACTAAAGTATGATTGAAACTTGATTTTTTAAAAATTTATATTCAAAGCAAGCAATAATAAAATTTTGTGTATAATACACTTTTTAAAAAAATCCCAAAATATATCAATGTAGTTCTTCTTTGTCAAGAATTATTACTCTAGATTCAACCCACACTATGGGTCCATTCCAAAAATCATAGGTCATAAGCCTCCACCCGTTACATGTAGAAATAATTTTTGATTATCGTCTGACATTTTAGGATTCAGATCTTCTCTTTTCTTCCCTTCCCTCCCACCTCCCCAGGCAGTGAATAATCTGATATAGGTTATAACAGTACTTTCATGCAAGACATATTTCCTTATTGCTTATGTTGAGATAGAAGACACATATCACACATACAATAAAAATCCCATGAAGAAAATGAAGTGAAATAAAACATGCTTTGATCTCCACTCAGACTCTAGCAATTTCTTCTTTCACTGTGGATAACATTTTCCTCATGAGTCCCTTGTGATTGAATATCTTGGAGATGTACTTTGCTGATAAAGATTTAGTCCTTTACAGTTGTTCATCGTTTAATATTTCTGTTCCTGTATACATTGTTCTCCTGGTTCTGCTCACGTCATTTTATATCAGTTCACATAAGCCTTTCCAGGTTTTTCTGAACTCATCCTATTCTTTATTTCTTTTTTTGTTTGTTTGTTTGTTTTTTTCTAACCCTTACCTTCCGTCTTGGAGTCAATACTGTGTATTGGCTCCAATGGAAAAAGAGTGGTAAGGGCTAGGCAATGGGGGTTAAATGACTTGCCCAGTATCACATAGCTGGGAAGTGTCTGAGGCCGGATTTGAACCCAGGACTTCCCTCCTCTAGGCCTGGCTCTCAATCCACTGAACCACCCAGCTGCCCCGTATTCTTTATTTCTTGTGGTGCAATAGTATTCCATTACAACTGTATATCACAACTTGTTTGTCCATTCCAAACAATGTAATGAACAAGTAATGAACAACCCCTCTGTTTCCAGTTCTTTGTCACTTCAAAAAGAGCTGCTACAAATATAAATGCTACAGGTAGGCCCTTTTCTCTTATCTCTTATCTCTGGGATACTCGCAGAAGTGGTATTACTGGGTAAAAAAGTATGCATAGGGGCAGCAGTTTCTATGATTCATTTTTCCTCTTCCCCTCTTCCCTCCCCCCTCCCAGAGCCAATAAGCTCAGTGGATTGAGAGTCAGGCCTAGAGACAGAAGGTCCTAGGTTCAAATCTGGCCTCAGCCACTTCCCAGCTGTGTGACCCTGGGCAAGTCACTTGACCCCCATTGCCCACCCTTACCACTCTTCCACCTATGAGACAATACACCAAAGTTAAGGGTTTAAAAAAAAAAGTATGCATAGTTTTAGGGCCTTTTAGGTCTGGGTCCATATTACTCTCCAGAATGATTGTATTAGTTCACAGTTCTACCCATAGTTTATTAGTGTCCCAAATTTCCCACATCTCCAACATTTATCATTTTCCTTTTTGGTCATCTTAGCTAATCTGATAGGTATGAAGTGGTATTCTAGAATTGTTTTAATTTGAATTTCTCTAATCAATATTGTGTTTTTATATTTCAATAAAGAGCCAAAAGGTACAGGTAAGCTTAGAGTAAGTAGCATAGTAAGAGTCATACTTTTAAAATATCACCCTAAAACCAGGGTTACCTTCTTCCCACAACACACATTTTTTAAATTTTAAAATATTTTTCCATGTTTCTATGATTCATTTTTCCTCTTCCCCTCTTCCCTCCCCCCTCCCAGAGCCAATAAGCAATTCCACTGGATTGTACAAATCAATCAAGTACAAACTTGATACCTATTTCCATATTATTCATTTTTGCTATATAGCAATTTTTAAATGAGAACCTCAGTGAACTGATACAGAGTGGAATGAGCAGAGCCAGGAGAACATTGTACACTGAAAGTAAAACATTGTGGAATATTGTGGAACAATCTAATGTAATAGACTCTGCTACTAGTTGCAATGCAACAAGCCAGGACACTCCTGAAGGACTGATGGGAAAGAATGCTATCCACATTGAGAGAAAGAACTATGGGAGTAGAAATGCAAAAGCAAAACATATGGTATCACTTATCACATGTATATATGGGTATGTGATTTGGGGTTTAAGCTTTAAAAAGGGCTTTTTAAAAATTTTTTTATTTTTTTAAACCCTTAACTTCTGTGTATTGGCTCCTTGATGGAAGAGTGGTAAGAGTGGGCAGTGGAGGTCAAGTGACTTGCCCAGGGTCATACAGCTGGGAAGTGTCTGAGGCCGGATTTGAACCTAGGACCTCCCGTCTCTAGGCCTGACTCTCAATCCACTGAGCTACCCAGCTGCCCCCCTAAAAAGGGCTTTTAAGAAATGGCACATCATGGAGCAATGGCTGGTCGTAGAGGTCAATGAAATCAGAGTGATAGTGCTAGACTTGGTGAATAGGGCATAAATTATTCAGTGATATTCACTCAGTAGCAGACTTTTGGTACCAGACTTTCTAGTGAAGATGAAGAGTAGGTTTAATATGAAGGAAGGACTGGGAAAGGTAGAGGGACAGGAAGTTGTGATCAGGACCTTGGAGATGATATATTTCTTGAGAATGTGAAATTATGTCAGTGTGTGACCAAAATGTGGTACTTGATGTAATCACTATCAATAAGACCCTGCCCTAGCCCACATAATGTTTTGAGGAACAAAGAAGTAGCTTCTCAGCAAAGATTAAAAACTCTTATTTTAAGATAGGGTTTAAAACTTGAAACAAAAACATAGGCAGAATGATGAGGTGCCTCCCTTCCTTCCTTCCCCAGGGTTCAACAGACAGATGGCAAGGTCTGCCTTGACTTAATTGCTTGAAGATGATCAGTGAGTTATAGAATGATGCCACCAGATTACTTATTTCCTGGTATTAAGAAATATTGAGGGTAGGAGAAGCTAATATAATAAAAATGACAATCATACCCAAATTAATCTACTTATTCAGTGCCATTCCTATCAAACTACCAAAAGACTTTTTTGTAGAATTAGAAAAAATTATAACAAAGTTCATCTGGAAGAACAAAAGATCAAGAATATCAAGGGAAATAATGAAAATTATGTGAAGGAAGGGGGCCTAGCAGTACCTGATCTTAAACTGTACTATAAAGCAGTGGTCATCAAAACAATATGGTACGGGCTAAGAGACAGAAGGGTGGATCAATGGAATAGACTAGGAGTAAATGACCTCGGTAAGCTAGTGTTTGATGAAACCAAAGATCCCAGCTTTTGGGACAAGAACTCAATATTTGACAAAATTGCTGGGAAAATTGGAAAACAGTATGGGGAAAATTTGGTTTAGATCAACATCTACACCCTATACCAAGATAAATTCAAAATGGGTAAATGACTTAAATATAAAGTTAAATCATAAATAGATTAGGTGAACATAAATTAGTATACCTGTCAGATCTGTGGAAAAGGAAGGAATTTAAGACCAAGCACGAGATAGAGAACATTGCAAAAAATGAATGACTTTGATTATATCAAATTAAAAAGGTTTTGTATAAACAAAACCAATGCAACCAAAATTGGAAGGAAAGCAACAAACTGGGAGAACATTTTTATAACAAAACTCTCTGACAAAAGGTTTAATTTCCCAAATATATAAGGAAATAAGTCAAATCTACAAAAAATTCCTCAATCAACAAATGGTCAAGGGGCATGAATATGCCAAATTGGGACACTAATACAGTGGAGTTGTGAATTGATCCAACCATTCTGGAGGGCAATTTTGAATTATGCGCAAAGGGCTTTAAAAGAATGCCTGCCCTTTGATCCAGCCATACCACTGCTGGGTTTGTACCCCAAAGAGATAATAAGGAAAAAGACTTGTACAAAAATATTCATAGCCACGCTCTTTGTGGTGGCAAAAAATTGGAAAATGAGGGGGTGTCCATCAATTGGGGAATAGATGAATAAATTGTAGTATATGCTGGTGATGGAATATTATTGTGCTGAAAGGAATAAAGAAATGGAGGGATTCTATGTGAACTGGAACGACCTCCAGGAATTGATGCAGAGTGAAAGGAGCAGAACCAGGAGAACATTGTACACAGAGACTGCTACATTATGGCATAATCGAATGTAATGGGCTTTTCTACCAGTAGCAATGCAATGACCCAGAACAATCCAGAGGAACTTAGGAGAAAGAACTCTATCCATATCCAGAGAAAGAACTGTGGAACCAGAAATACATTAGAAAAAAAAATCGACCACATAGTGCAATAGGGATGTGATTAGGGTTTTGATGTTAATCACTCTACTGAAAATATGAATAACATGGAAATAGGTTTTGAACAATGATACATGGATAACCCAGTGGAAAACTGCTTGTTGGCTTTGGGAGGGGGTAGGAGAAAGTGGTGAAGGGTTATCATGAATCATGTAACCATGGAAAAAATATTTAAAAGAAAAATTAAAAAAGAAAAAGAAATACTGAGTGTGTTTACAACAGCTCCTTTGGGAAGGCAGAATGAATAAGGATGACCTATTAATCTTTCCTACCCTGGTTACCACTTCTGAGTTATTCAACAGAAGAGAGCTGTTGACTTCAAGGAATCACTGAACCCTAGTATTGAGGGTGCAAGACAGAAAGAAATCAGAGGGTCTGAGGAAAAGGGAACTCTCAAGCTTCCAGCTTCAAAGTCAGTAATCTCCCTCCCCAGAGTAATTTCAAGCATAGACGTCTGCTAATGAGATTCTGTCTCCAGGGAACCGCTGGAGTGGGACCTGGTTTTCTATTTTTATAACCTTCCCTTCCTATCCAGGAGTTAAAGGCAGAGAAAATTGAGACAGAGAGAAAAGGGTCTCATGGTCACTCAGTGAATTAAAAGTGTATTGAAAGGCACTTACATTCTAATGGAAAAAGCAAGGACAGAGTTCTAATACATATGGATATACATAGTTATAATATACATATATAATACATAATGAACATAATATATTATGTTTAGTTCTGAGTCAGCCAATAGGAATTCATTAAGATCTTACTATGTACCACTCACTGTGCTACTAGTAGCACTATTCTAAGTACTGAGGATACAAAGAAAAAGCAGAAATGGCCCCTGCCCATAAGGCACTCACATTTTATTTATTTATTCTATCTTAAAATCGATACTAAGGATCAGTTCCAAGGCAGAAGGGCAGCAAGGGCTAGGCATTTGGGGTTAAGTGACCTACCCAGAGTCACACAGCTCACCAAAATTAGACCCAAGACTTTTCATCTCCAGGCCTCACTCACTGAGCCACCTGGTTTCCCTATGGCACTTACATTTTAATGAAGGAAGAGGAGGAAGAAATATGTATGTGTGTGTATATGTATATATATATGTGTGTGTGTGTGTGTGTGTGTGTGTTTTTATGTGTATGTATGTATATGTATACAAGAAAAATAAAGAGTAGATGGGAAGTAACCTTGCTGGACATGACATTAGCATATAGGGGGTACCTGGAAAGGTTCTAAGAGATAGTATTTGAGCTGAGTCTTAAAGAAAACCAAGGATTCCAAGATTCTGAGAATATGAGGGAGAGCATTCCAGTCTTGGAGAACGGCCAGTGCAAAGGCATAGAGTTGGGAGATAGAATGTATGAGGCAAATAAGCCAGTATGACAGCATAGTGGAATAAATGCACAGATGGGAATGCTACAGGAATCTTCCTATTGCATAGGTTCAGTTATGCCACCTGCCCAGAGGTCTTCATTGACTTCCAAATAAAGTCCCAGTCTTTCAACTTGGCACTCAAAGACTCCTGGTGTGATTCCCAGCATACCTTTCCAACACTGCCTTCCGTTCCTTCCCTTTGTTCACCTTGTATTCAAACCAAGCTGGACCCCAAACATCCCATGTGCTTTCCTAGCTCTTTGCTTTATTGCCTATTGTTTTCTATACCTAGAATGCTCTTTCCACATATTTCTACCTGTCTAAATCTTGACCCATCCTTCAAGACTCATCTGAAATGTTTCCTTTTCTATAAAGTCTTCTTTGATTCTCTCTAGCTAGAAATGATCTCTCCTTTCTCTAAGCTACCTGAAAAAATATATAAATATATTATACCCCCTCCCACATGTACACATTTTTTTTAGATAGCTTAAAGAAAGGAGAGATCATTTCTAGCTTTTAAGGGTAAGGACTATGCCATGTTCATCTTTGTATCTCTTACAGTACCTAATACGGTGGCTTGTACATATTTATGTGCTCTTTTGAGCTACATTGACTCTGGGTCATCATTTATGAACATGTTATGTTGTATAGAGCATATTAAGGACAGCGATGCCCTCGGGTGCATTTAGAATGCTTGTGTTTTTGAGTTTTTGTCACAAGGGGATGTGACATTTGCCTGCTCTACTTTTTCTGTCTTCTTCCTTATCAATTATTGCTATAATCATCATACCTACCTCTTGGTTTTCACTTGTCTCCTCTTTAACTTTGTAATTGGCTGCTTCTAAACAGCGTTGGGCTGGGAAACTGGATAATCAAGCTTATTAGAATTGTTTATAAAACAAGTACCAAGTGAGGGCCTGAGGGACTTCCCTATGAGTAAAGTGCATGAGTTTTGGCACGTGTGCTCTGTGACATGTATTTGGGTTGCTCATAGGCCTTCTTTTTCCTTCTGGTTCTTGGCCATTCTCCATTTGTTTTGGATTGCTAGATTAGAATCCTCTGGATAACTGGCCTGTTACAACTGTAACATTGATGCCTCCCCCATAGAGCCCTGGACATGGAAGAGGTTGCTTATTTATTTGTTTGCTTTTAAATGAAATACTGAATGTGAACATGAAAACAGTTGGAGAAACTGATGCCCTCCTCACAATAGCCCGTTCCCTTCTCCCTCTCATTGCCTTGATGGAACTATGTGTAATAGCTAGTTCTGCAGCTTATGTTCCATGAAAAAAAACCCCTCACACTTACTCGGTGAGACAGAAATAAATGCATTATAATGAGAGAGAAACAGAGAAGGAGATCGGGAGCAGAACCACAATCTCCTAGAAGCAAAGTCAAAACTAGCGCCATTTTGTATACAAACTTTAGAGTTGCTACATTACATCAATGGGAAACTGATCCACCTTGTTGACCCTTGGCTAGGGGCAATAGAGAACTGAATTTCCAGAATTTTACTGTTTGCTATTTTGGAGGTTGAAATTGAAGAAGGGAATAAGCACATACAAACATAGAAATTTATGGGAATAAGTGTGTGTGTGTGTTATCTACTATCTGCTAGGCACTGTGCTGAGCTCTTTAAAATTAAAACTTTAAAATTATTTTCAATTACATGTTGGAACAATTTTTGACAAATGTTTTCTGACACTTTACGATGCCAATTGTCTCCCCTTATCTCCCTTCCCCACTCTCCCCAAAGGCAGTAAATAGTCTGATATAGGTTATACTAGTTATGCTAAGCTCTTTATCTCACTTGATACTCACAGAAACCTGGGTCCTAGGAGAGAGATAATAGTACTGTCTTACAATTGAGGAAACTGAAGCAAATAGTTTAAATGACTTGTCCAGGGTCACATAACTAATAAGTCTCTGAGTCTAAATTTGAACTCAAGGCTGATATGAGAAGCTGGAAGAACCAAGTATTTGGAAATACTTATGCTGAATATATTGATGTTAACCTGCTACAATTTATTTTTGCCATTTTGATTAAAGTCATTAATAAAGTATGTTCTAAGTGAACTTAAGTGAAATGCAACAGCTTAAGTAAGTTCAAATGAGAGGAACTAGTGATTTAGGAGCCCTTGCCCTAGGATTTGATTGAATGGTAAAGACCCAACTCTTGGACTAATTTATGCTCACAAAGGGGCAAAGCCACAGTGGGACATCCCGCTACTCCAAGAGATTGAGAGACAAAATGGAACCTGGCTGAAATCCCAGAGTGCCCTCTGGTGCAAGGTGGTGTATATTACATAAGTCTCAATTGAAAATGCCAGAGATTTAGAACTACAATAAAAGATCTATCAATTTAAAGTTTCATTTATCTAAAATATCATCCCTTTGTTAGCCATGAGAACTATTATCTCTTTCAGGGAATTCAGAATTTCTCCCCAAATATCTATTATAATCTCTTCTGAAACCGATGGATAATTCAGCAAACATGGATTAAACACTAGCTTATATGCAAAACACTTCCTAGATACTGGGAATAGAAACATGAAAAACAACACAGTTTCTGCCCTCAAGGAGCTTATAGTATAATAGCATAACATAAAGGTATATTCATTCAACAAATATTTGTCATGCAAGATTGATTGAAATATGGAAAGATGATATTTGATTTCCTATATTTAGGCTATAGATCCCATACTATCACTGTCAGCCATCTGAGAGGCAAAAAACTTAGTGGGATGAATCCCTAAACTAGTTATTTGACAATAAACAGAAATTAAGTCAAATCTTTGATTTTGATATTCATTGGACCTCAGCTCTTAACTTACCAAATGCTAAATCAGATAAATCTGAATGAATGAATATTTATATGTTTATTAGTCCAAAGCATAGGATTTTATGGTAAAGAGAAAATTGCAAAAAAAACTTGATAAACTTATGTAACCTCTCAAAGAAGTTGCCATGGAGACTTGGTGGGCTAGAATATGGCCTGTGGGAATGGATGTGTGCATTACCCAGTGTTGCCCAGGTTTTTAGGGGGTTTTGGCCTTGCTGGGAAATCCTCTGTTTGAGAAACTATACAGATACAAGAAAGAGAAAGCATGGTTAAGTCTAGTATCATACTTGACCTACCAAGCCCAGCAGAGAGCTTGTAATGGTCACATGCCCTTCCTTCAATGAAGTCATTACCCTGGGAACAGAAGCAAGTTACTTACCAGATCAAAGAAAGGGACAAGAGGAGATTGTAGTGAGCCAGCTAGAGGAAGAGGAGAGATGAGAGCAAGAGCAAGAGCAAGAGCAGATATGAATAAGTGGACTGGGAATAGAGAACAGATCTAGCTGTAAAAAAATAAAAAATAATTTGTGAAATGAGTAAAGCCACAGCTCCTTTCTCCTTCAATACATGTGCTTTCATGGAATGCTATACTAAGGAAACTCTCTTTTGCTGCGTGACTACTACTTCATTTTTCTTTCTTCTTCTGACCACTGGGAAGGAGAGATGGGGAGGTAGAGAGGAAAGTGGGGGGGGGAAATTAACCTTGGTTGCAATTTATATTTCAGCCTGTTATATTACTACTGACTGTACTTTCTTTGCTATTCATACCACTAATACAGTAAATGAAATGGCTATAAACAGTGGTTTGATCCAAGGTTATGACTTTAGGGGTCTAAGAAAAAGAGGAAGAAAACCAGCCCTTGAGAGAAGAGATTTTTCTAATCCTAATCTAGAGTGGGGACTATGTGACAATTGCAATTTTTCAATTCTGCAATGTTGGTCATTTCTGAACATATTACAGAATATACCCTAGATTGCCTTTAAACCCAGGGAAAGAGTAAGAGAATTAGCAAAGAAATGAGTCTGTGAATGAAATGGGGCAAAAGAGGTGCCCCAGTCCTTCTATCCTTGTCTGACATTAAATGACACCTATACCCACACAATCCTAAATCATGTGGAGACTATATATATACACTTAAAAGAATTATTTATATCAAAAATATTGGCAAAAATACAGTTAAATTAACTTTAAGGTATACTTTTCTCCTTATTGTTCTTTCCATAAATATGAATTATTTTGTCAGTCATTTAGGTGTACAGTATCACTAATCAGTCATTTTGGTTGTGTTTAAAAAATCAGAAAGTCATGTGATGATATTCACATCTTTAGAGCATCATTGGGGCTTATCCAATCCAGTTTATTGTATGTTAGTTACCTTACAATTGTGTACCATCTGTATGCTCCTTAGGTAAAACAAGAAGTAGAATTTAATTTAAAATATAATTGTTTAGTAATCCCTAAACTCCAAGCAATAATTTTTTTATCTGGTATGCCATGACCACCTTCCACAAAATCCAAATCCAGTGCCTCATTGTAGCATAGATTCTTGAAGATGCCTCTGCCAATGGAATAAAAATTCCAGCAGGTTCCACCATTCTGGAAAGGCTTTGCGAATGACCCTATCCACTTTTCTGAGGACTAACTTAGTTAAATATGGAGAAGCACATGACCTAAATAAAGGTGGGCCACTTATCGTGGATGACTTTTTTTTTGCCACAAAGCCAATGAAACAACAAAAATTGATCTTTAACTAATAAAAGTAATCCTTAGTTCTTGCCCCTCCTCCCCACTTCTGCAGTGACAGTCTAGCAGGAAAGCAAGCATAGAGTGTTAAGAACCAACAGTTTTTAGACTGTCCATAAACTTTCATTTAACTATTGATGTTTTAAATGTGAGGTACTGGTCCAAAGAATGGACGTATTACTGGAATCCTATGATACTCTTGCTGTAAATGTAACCTGAAGAAACAAGGAAGTTGGAGCTAAACTAAAGAATGACTCATGGACAGTCTGCTGAGAGTCAAAGAACAGGGCTGTCAGCATGAGTTTTGTCTCATGCCTAAAGGCAACAAGAAACATTATTTCATGGTGTATTTGGTTGTCAGATATTGCAGTGCTAATGATAATAAGTATTTGCATAAGAAACAGGATGGTGTATGCTTGACAAAGATATCTAGCACTCTGAGGGAAGGAAGGGGTCTTAGACAGAGTTTAGGTTGAAGAAGTATTCCTCATGGATGTGAGATCTTCCAGAGACTTCAAGTTGTCAATAGTACTGATTGCATCAAGCCCCAGAATATTGCAGAGTTTCCAGAAAGAGATCACTAAGCAGTCAAGAGTTTGGCCTGACAATCCACAAAGGAAAGATTAGTGATTGGATGAGAAGTTGTCCATCAGTGTGTGCATGTATCTGGAACAGATGGTACAGATGGATAAGAAGTAGGGTGCAGAGGCAGGTAGTGGCTCAATGAGTAGAATATGGGCCTGGAGTCAGGAAGATGAGTTCAAATCCCACCTCAGACCTTTACTGGCTGTGTGAACCTGGGCAAATCACTTTACCACCATCTGCTTCACTTTCCTGATCTGTAGAATGGGGATAATAATAGCACCTACCTTGCAGGGTCGTTGGAAGGAAGGTTTGTCAATATTTTGTAAAAATGCATAGCTTCTGTCTGCCTCACTTTCCTTTACAACTCTAAAATGGGGAAAATAACAGCACCTACCTCACAAGGTTGTTGTGAGGAAATTGAGGGAATTATAACAGCAAGTGGTTAAAAGTGGGAATTAAGTAAATCACAGACAACATCTTGTGACTTAAATTCTGGAACTAGCTCAATTACCTTTCTATTCAATTATGAGTCTAGACCAGTGGTTCCCAAACTTTTTTGGCCTACCGCCCCCTTTCCAGAAAAAATATTACTTAGCCCCTGGAAATTGATTTTTAAAAAATTTTAATAGCAATTAATAGGAAAGATAAATGCACCTGTGGCCATCACTGCCTCCCTGGATTGCTGCAGCACCCACCAGGGGGCAGTGGTGCCCACTTTGGGAATCACTAGTCTAGAACAATTTCTATCTTGTGAAAAATGTTTATTCAGTTGTGGGAATTGGGAAAAACCTTATTATATCATTTGATCTTAGCCCTAGACCATAGGCTAGACCCTAGCCCAGCATGACTAGGAAGATGGACCACATCTACTTGCTAAGGGCCTAGGGTTATATTGACCAGATACCCAGTCAGATCCAAAGACTAATGCAAAAAGTTTTCTCCCAAATTTATATCTCAAGAAATCCATGTCTTATCTGAAAACTGGTCCATACTGATCAATCAATTATTGTTTCCATGTTCCTTTTTTTTCAGTTACATGTAGAAACAATTTTTAGCAATTATTTTCTGACCTTTTGGAATTCAGATTTTTCTCTCTTTCTCCCTTCTTTCCCCTTCCTCCTCAAGACAGTAAATAGTCTAATATATGTTATGCCTGTACTTTCATGCAATACATATTTCCATATTGCTCAGGTCTTGATAGAAGACACATATCGTATATAAGTTCCTTTGATTCTTTACAGACTCTTGGGGAAATAGGATGCCTCTTTTTCTGATTTTGGGGAATTATACCAGTTCATTCTTCCCTTCCCAACTTGGAAAGTTCCTAATCTTTCCTCCAATTAAAAATCAGATTACTTGATAATTGTATATCCTGGTCAATTGTTCTCTTTTAATTAATTAGTCTTACTTGATTAATTGCTATTAATGTACAAAATCTGTCTCCTTATTATATTTGGGGTTCAGCCCAAGCTGAGGAGGTCTGGTCCTGTCATTTTGAGCAATTGGCATGCATTGCTTAATAAAGCAAAATGCTCAGAAGCTCAAACCTTTGTTCCTCAGTCATTTTTTCTCTTACCCACCACAGTGGTGAGGATTGAAATGATAATATTTTGTAAAGCGACTTAGCACATAGGAATCACTATATAAATGCCTTATTCCCTTCCCATTTCCCACCTCCACCCCTCACCTAGAATTGGAAAGGCAGAGAACAAGCTGAATTCTCTTAGGGAGACTGAGAAACGTGTTTAATAATTCCACACTTCCTCTGGAACAATACTATTAATCTACTAGTGTTGCTGTATGACATCAAGAGTTAGAATACAGTGTTTTGCATGATAATACTTGTATAACCCAGATCAAATTGCTTACCATCTCTGAGAAGGGAGGAGGACGAGAGGGAGGGAGACAGTTTGGATCTTATTATTTCAGAAAACGTATATTGAAAATTATTACACCTTACTGGGAAGATAAAATACCTTCGGGGAAGAAAAAAGAGTTAAACTACAAGAGACTTACAACAAGGAACTCCACAGACCAAGAGCAAAAATTTTCAAGAAAAGAAGAGTTGGTCAAATGGAGATGACAAGGTGACTAACCAGTAGACAACCAGAGTGTCCTGCTCGTATCCTTGCAGTATTAGGAGAAAGATATCAGCTCACTGTGAGGATCCTTCATGGCAAACTGAAAAGAAAGCATGGACAAGAGTTAAACAGGATGGGTGAGCATCAGTGGCTTTTGATCTGTGTCCCTGGAGGGAACTTCCAAATTAGTGAGATCCCAGACTCATTTGGATATCAAGATCGGGAAATGACTAAAATTATAAGCAACCCAGAGGCCAATGTGGATGCACAATGGGAGAAAAAAAAAACGGTTTCTGGGGTAGTCATAGTGACTTTCAGAAGAAAAATGAGGTGTAAGCTCAGGGTCTTGACACTCTCCATCTGTGAGCTCATTAACCCTCATGAGTTTAGTTAACATTGAGTTGTAGATGATTCCCAGTTCTGTATATCCAGGGCTAGTGTCTCTTATGAGCATCAGTCCCATCTTATCAACTAAGTACTGACACTCTGAACTGGACATCCTATCTGCATCTCATATTTGATATTCTAGTAAACAGCAGTTTGTCTGGAAAAACATCTGAGGATTTTCGTGGATTTCAAGGTCAATATGAGTTGGTGTGACTTGGCAGAATGTGATCTTGTGCTACATGAAATCATAGTTTCCAGGAATGAGAATGTGGGGTGACAGTTCCACTCTGTTCTGCCCTCACCAGACCATATCTGGAATATCATGTCCAGTTCTGCATGCCACAGTATAAGAAGGATGCTGATAAGCTGGACAGTGTACAAAGGAGGTCAGCCAAGGTGAGGAAGAGCTTTGAGTCCATTCCTTATGAGGTTAGGGTTATAGAGACAAGAAATGGTCAGCTTGGAAAAGAGAAAACTCCAGAGGGACATGAAACTGTTTTCATGTGTTTGAAGGGCCGTCATCTGGAAGAGGAGGAGAAATTTGTTTTGTTCTGTTTGGCTTCAGGAGACAGAATCAGGGGCAAAGAGTAGAAGTGACAGAGAGGCCAATTTAGGATTTTTCTTCTTCCCTTCCAACTTAGAGTCAATACTGTGCATTGGTTCCAAGGCAGAAGAGTAGTAAGAAAAGGCAATGGGAGTTAATGACTTGCCTGGAGTCACACAGCTGGGAAGTGTCTTCGGCCAGAGATTTGAACCCAGGACCTCTGGGCTTCAGGACTGACTTTCTATCCACTGAGCCACCTAGTTGTCCCCTTTAGGATTGATTTCAGGGAAAATTTCCTAACAATGATACCTGTCCAAAAATGGAATGGGCAACAATTCAGTGTGCCTCATGAGAAGGTGGATTTTCTCTCCTTAGAGGTCTTTAAGAAGAGACTGGAGGACTACTTTCGCAGTATGATATGTGAGGCTTCCTTTTGTGTATGAGTTGAATCAAATGGTCACTGAGGTCTCTTTCAGTTCTTAAGTTTGGGGATTTTATATCTTGTGATTGTCTGCAATATCAACTCTAAATCTTTCTGCCTGATATCCCCTAAATATCTTCCACCTTTTTTGGGGGGTCTAGATTGTATTCTATTCTCAAAATCAGTTGAAACAAATTTGGATGTCAATTTTTTATACTGATTTCAAGTTTTATTTATCCAGGACACATTTTTTTTTTCTGGGGCTCAGAAACGTATAATTTTTTTTAGGGAATCTAAAGTACAAATCTAATGCAGTAAACTGTTTTAGGGGGCTGTTATTTGGAATATAAACAGATATTTCCTGCCTGCTTTCAATCAACCACATATGGAAAAAAAATTCTGTATTCTGTTTTAATCACAAGACTGATAGAAACGATTTTATTGTGTATTGACCTCATTCTAAACATTTCTGCTTAGAAATATCCCCAAATGAGCACATTTTTCAAAGCACATACAAAAATCACTCTGACAAGTTATTTTCGAGTTATAATTGATAGTATTCTCACCCAGACAAAATTCCACAATGAGAATTTTTTAAAATAGTAGTTATAACTCTCAGGTGAAAGTTCAGTGAACATTTTGCCTGATCAAACAACAACAGTTGCTTCACTTTTGGCACACTCTTAGAGAATCATGTTCCTAAAATTATTCAATCCCTTTTGACTACTCTCTGCAAGGATTGCCTTTCCCAGCTGATCATTATGCTAATCACTTTACAGAAGAAGTCTCCTTGGGCTGATCTGGAAAGATCTTATTAGAAAATTTTTAGGCCTTTAATAAGAATGATCTAAAAAGATTTCAGTATAGGACATTGTTTCATAATTGAGAGTGAAAGAAAGCCCGATGAAGCTTTTCTTTCTAGTTAGTTTAAAGGTTTCAGACTAGGATACGGAGAAAATGTTTTCATTTAATACTTTCTAACTGAGAGAACAGGAATGGAGGGGAGGCTTAGTTTGCTTCCCTTTTGCTCCCAGCAGAAATTTATCTCAAGCCTAATCTGTATTCATTAATTCTAGGATCTCATTTTGTACCTGTTAATCAGTAGCAAGATACATTTTTTTCCCTAGTTAGTCAATAATAAACGTGAAATCCTTACCATTTTACCTTAATATAGTGACTATATCAAAGCAATAAGACAAAAATCATTCTAGAGGCCCTAACAGTATGCCAAGTGGCAGAAAAGAGGTGAAGGTATCATTTGGCATGTAGAATAACCAATTGGTTATACTGATACAGGTAAAGAAAGCTATGCAGTGGATGAGGACAAAAACAAAGGGTTTGTTTGTACACAGTAACCACAATATTTGTAACAATGATCAACTGTGAAAGGCTTGGCTACTCCGATCATGACAACAACCCAAGATAATTCCAGAGGACCCATGATGAAAAATGCTTTCTATTGTCAGAGAGAGAACTGAGGAACTCTGAGTGCAGACTAATACATTTTTGAAACTTTCTTTTTCTTGCTTTTCTGTCCTTTCTTTTGCAACATAGCTAATATGGAAAAATGTTTTGAATGACTTCACATGTATAATCGATATCATATTGCTTGCTTTCTCAGTGGGTAGGGGAGGGACAGAAGAGAGGTAGAGAATTTGAAACTGGAAAAAAATTCTTTTTAAACCCTTATCTTCCATCTTAAAATTAATAGTGTGTTTTGGTTCTAAGGCAGAATAGTGATAAGGGCTTAGGCAATAGGAGTTAAGTGACTTGCCCAGGGTTACACAAATAGGAAGTGTCTGAGACCAGATTTGAACCCAAGATCTCCCGACTCTAGGCCTGGAAAATGAACTTAAAAAAAAATTAATGTTAAAAAAATTTTACATATAATTTGCAAATATTTAATGAAATTGATAAAAATATATTTTTAAAATACAATGTTTAAATATTCTTGAGTTTCTGGTTCCTTATTCTCTTGAACAGTAGCCAGAAGGCTATTGTGTTTTGCTAATACAAAACTATCTGGGGTTGAAGTGGTCCAATTTAAGGCAATGTAACCATTTTTCTCAATTTTTTTATTTTCAGTTTTTTTTTGTGGTTAAACATTTCCATTTTAATATTTTTTAAAAATCCTTACATTTTGTTTCAAAATCAATACTAAGTATCAGTTCCAAGGCAGAAGAATGGTAAGGTATAGGCAATGGGGGTTAAGTGGCTTGCCCAGGGTCACACAGCTAGAAAGTGTCTGAGGTCAAATTTGAACTCAGGACCTCTGGTCTTCAGGCCTGGCTCTCTATCCACTGAGCCACCTAGCTGCTCTGACTGAGGCAGCTTTTTATTTTTATTGAGCTGTCTCTCCCACTACTTCAATTCCACTGAGCAAAATAAACAAATAAATGAAGCCCTTGATACATTGCTTCTTAGTCCAGTGAAATAAACTCCCACATAGTCCAGGTCCAAAAAATATATGTCTTTTTCTACTTTTTAAAAAAAGTTCTTTTAGATATAAGCCTAGTAGTGGTATAGCTTGGTCAAAGAATATGCACAGTTTGGTGACTTTCTGGGCAGAGTTCCAAAATGCCTTCCAAATATGGCTGGAATAATTTACAGCTCTACCAATAATGCACCAATGTGCCTTTTTTTCCCACAGCTCCACCAACATTTGTTGTTTTCCTTTTTTTTGTCAGTTTTGCAAGTCTGTTGGGTATGAAGTAAAAACTCAAAGCTGTTTCAATTTTTAAAAAAATGTTTAACTCTTACCATCTATCTTAAAATAAATATTGTGTATTGGTTCTAAGGCACAAGAGAGGCAAGGGCTAGGCGGGGTGGGGGGGTGTTAAGTGACTTGCTCAGGGTCACACAACTAGGAAGTATCTGAGGACAGATCTGAACAGACCTCCCATCTCCAGGCCTGGTTCTCAATTACTGAGCCACCTAGCTGCCTTCTGAAGCATTAAAAAATATATAATTGTTTATAGCATAGATTTCTTCCTTTGAAAACCTCCTGTTCATATCCTTTGACTACTGATCTACGGGGTGAATGGCTCCTAGTTTTAGACATTTGAAACATTTCCTTATGTATGTTAAATATGAGACCCTAGAGAAACTTGTTACAAAGACAATTAGAACTTAAAAGTGAAATTATTCTGCTAGTCAACTGGCCAATAGATACTCTGTTCCCCTTAGCTATGGTTATAATAAAATAGATTGAATGTATATGCTAATTCTTCTAACATATCCTGTTTTTCTTACCCGGAGAATGTTTTTCCCATTCTTAGTTCGACCCAATAGATCTCACCTATTGCAACTACATTTTCATCTCCAACTTTTGTGTACCCCCAAAATGGAAGAAGGCAAGTAGGCAGTACAACGAAGACAGTGCTGGGCCTAAAGTCAGGAAGACTCATCTTCCTGAGTTCGAATTTGACTTCAGACACTTACTAGCTATGTCATCCTGGGCAAGTCACTTCACCCTGTTTGCTAGTTCCTCGTCTGTAAAATGATCTGGAGAAGGAAATGGCAAACTATTCCAGTATCTTTGCCAAGAAAACTCCAAATGGGGTCAAGAAGAGTCAGATGTGACTGAAAAACAATCAAACAACAGCAGCTGGATGATTGCAAAGGTTCGGAAAGACCACTAATTCTTTTTTCCATGATAAATATCTGACATTATTCCAGGGTCTAGGGGTACTTCAGAATAGATTTGGCTCTCTCAGGGTCTTGACCTCCCTTGTATCACGATGTACTATTCAATCCCACATGCAAACTTCACAAGATTTCTGAGTAAGTCTTGCTTGTAGTGTCCATAGGCATGGAAGGTACCTGGCAAGAGGATAAGCTCCAACTTAGTGCCTCCAGGTCAGAAAGAGTTCTTGAATCTCTGTTTAAACTATGCTCCCAGCATTGATGAGTGACAGCATCATTTATAGTTACAGCTGGTTATTCAAGAAATTCTGGACCTTAGAGCATGCTCTCTTCTACTGGAGTGCCTTGGCCTCTCAGAGTTTCATTCATTAATGTTGGGAGAGTTTTCATGTGGTTGCTAAGTGCAGAAACGATACAGATCTTAAACAAATTAGAAAAGCAAGGAAGATATCTTTCTGATCCATAGTAAAAGACTTCATGACTAAATGAACATACAAGATAAAATGGAGATTATTTTTGCCTGAAATTTTAAAACAATTTATACAACAAATCTAATATAGTTAGAATGAGAAGGGAAACGCAACTGGAAAAATCTTAGCAAAATTTCTCTAATAAAGATTTCATATAGTCAGCTGCAGATCAAAGCATATCTCCCACATTAGGGTATTTATGGCTTTATTTGGGGGTGGTTGGTTTTATATGAGTATTGTCTTACAACAATGACCAACATAGAAGTGTGTTATGCATGATAATACATGTGTAATCCTGATCAAATCGCTGACCATCTCTGAGAAGAGGGAGGGAAAGGAAAGGAGGGAAGGAGAAAATATGGATCTTATAATTTCAGAATACATGTGGAAAATTATTATTATTTTTTTAAAACCCTTACCTTCCATCTTAGAATCAATACTGCGTATTGATTCCAAGGCAAAAGAGTGGTAAGGCTAGGAAATGGGGATTAAATGACTTGCCCAGGGTCACACAGCTAGGAAGCGTCTGAATCCACATTTGAACCCAGGACCTCCCATCTCTAAAGTCTGGCTCTCAATCCACTGAGCTACCCAGCTGCCCCCTATAGCATGTAATTTAGAAAACAAAATGTCTTTGATTAAAAAAAAAAGATTTCACATAAGAAACTGACTCAAATTTATAACTGAGCCATTCCTCAATAGCACAATGGTCAAAGGATATGAATAAGAAGTTTTCAAAGGACAAAATCTAAGCTATCAACAATCATAAAAAATACTTCAAATCACTAATAAATACAGAAATACAAGTTAAAGCAACTTTGATATTCTACTTCACATTGATCAGACTGGCAGAGATGACAAAAGAGGAAAATTACAAATGTTGGACAATCTATAAAGAAAAAGGCACATTAGAGCATTGTGGTGGAACTGTGAATTGGTCAAGTCATTTTGGAAAGCAATTTGGAACTATTCCAGAAAATTACCAAACTGCACGTACCCTTCAATCTAGCTATGTTATTGTTCAGTCTTGTCCAACTCTTTCTGATCCTATTTGGGGTTTTCTTGGCAAAGATACTGGAGTGGTTTGCCATTTCCTTCTCCAGTTCATTTGACAGATGAGGAAATTAAGGCAAACAGGGTTCAGTGATTTCCCCAAGGTCATCCAGCTAGTAAGTGTGTGAGGCCAGATTTGAACTAAGGAATATGAGTCTTCCTTACTTTAGGCCTGGCATTCTATCCAATTCAGAACCTAGCTGTCCATCCACTATTAGAGCTATATCTCACAGAAATCAAGGGAAGAAGAAATTTATATATGCATATATATGTACATATATATGTATTCTTTTTGCAAGTCAAAAAATTGGAAACTAAGGAGATATACTATTAATATTGACTAAACAAATTGTGGTATATGAATGTAATTAATTATTATCATGCATGCGAAATTATGAAATGGACAACATAAGAGAAAACTGGAGACTGCTATGAATTCAATCAGAGTGAAGTAAGTAGAAATAGAACAATGTCTATAATGATAACATTATGGAGGAAAAATAATTTTTAGAGATTTTAGATTGCTGATCAACACAATAATAAACTACAAAACCAGACATGAAACATGCCACTCACCTCCTGACAGAGAGATGATGAATTTAAAATACAGAGAGACTTTCATTTTCAAATACGGACAATATGGGAATTTGTTTTGCTGAAGTATGCATGTTTATGATGCATTTTCTTTTTCTTTGATATCAGTAGAGGAGGGCAGTGGGAAGGACAGATTTTAAATGTAAATAAATTAATTTATCTTAAGAAATTAAAAAACAACTAGGTAGCATTCTCCTAAACCCACCCGGAGATGATTCAGTTAAATTGCTGGCATATGGAAAAAGGCTTTTCTAATGGTACAAGGGAGTGGTCTCTTTCTAAGCCTTCTTGTACATTCCAGAATGAAACTGCAGTATTGGCTTTAATCCCCAAATATTTAATTAAATCTTGCTCACCTCTCCAAAGCACTAAGGACACTTACTTACCGCTTAAGCAGTAAGGACATTCAGGTGTTAGGTGTCTATGTTATGCCAATCAGATAGCTGTCCTTTTATAGCAAAAAGTATTGGGGAAACAAGTTTGTTTGTTTTTTTAAATCATATTTATAATCCCTAGCATAGCACTTACAGCCTTTATCTTCCCCTGTTTTAGATTCTATTATAAGAAGCACTATTGATCCACTTAGCTCAGACTACCAGGAACCTGGGAATATTTATTACCTTACAAAATGCAGTCAGTGATATCAATATAAAGAAAAGTATGGTTATCAGCAATAATTTGCAGATCAATTGTTAAAGGCATTTCATCTATGAGTATGCATACTCACCATATACCTTCTTAAAGAATATATTGGTGAATTTTGGAACTTAAATTTTAAAACTTAAAATTTAACACTTAAATTAAAAAAAAGTTTTTTTCCAGTGCCAGGCCTGGAGTCAGAAGGGCCTGGGTTCAAATGTGACTTCAGATACTTCCTAGCTTTGTGATCCTGGGCAAGTCACTTAACCCTGTCTGTCTAATCTTTGCCCTTCTTAGAGTGGTTACTAAGACAGAAAGTAAGGGCTTAAAAAAACAACAACACACTTTTGTGGCAAAGAACTGGAAAATAACAAGATGTCCATCAGTTGGGTAATGGTTGAATAAGTTGTGGTCTGTGACTGTAATGCATTGTATTGTGCTATAAAAGATGATGAACAGGACAATTCCAGAAAAAAACCTTGAAAGACTTTTATTTACTGATGCAAAGTGAAATGAACAGAACTGGGAAGACATTGTAAATAGTAACAGCAATATTTTATAATGATCAACTGTGAATGACTTAGCTATAACTAGCAATACAAAGATCTAAGGCAACTCCAAAGGACTCATGATGAGTCCCCCTGCTGGGGGAAAGAGCTGATCGTCTTAATGCAGATGGAAGCATGCCATTTTCCACTTTATTTTCTTTTAATGATAGGTGTCTTCTTCTACAAGGTGATAAATACAGAAATATGTATAAGACATGTATAACCTATATCAAAGTTCTTACCATCTTAGGGAGGGGGAATAGAAGAGTGGGAAAGAATTTGGAACTCAAAATGTGAGACAAAAAATGCTAAAAATTTCTTCTAAGGCAGCCTAGATGGCTCAGTAGATTGAGAGCCAGCCTTAGAGATGGGAGGTCCTGGGTTCAAATGTGACCTCAGACACTTCCTAGCTGGGTGACCCTGAGCAAGCCACTTAACCCCCATTGCCTAGCTCTTATCACGCTTTTGCCTTAGAACCAATATACAGTATTGATTCCAAGATGGAAGGTCAGGACTTTAAAGAAAAAAGAAATATGGTTATGAAAGTCTTTCAGTAGTATCTATTGTGACGACTCTGGAGTCTACTTAAGCAGTAGAGTAGAACTTCAGTTTTTCCTAAAAATATATGTAACATCCATTCCCATCCAGGAGAGAGTGATGGTTTTACCTTAGATGTGTAACAGTAATTAAATGAAAGGAGAAATCAGGGAGTAGTTAAGAGAGCTTTATGGAAGAGACAAGTTTCACGTTGAGCCTTTTACAAACCACCTCTCCAGAGCTACTCCCTGCCAACTTAATCAGTTGTCTAGCTGGATGAACACTGAACTGTGATCAGCATGAGGGGAGATATACTGTACTTTGAGAGAGGATGGGGAGAGAAAGGATAAGCACAGATTTTCGAATGGTCAGCCCCACCCACAAGGTTCACTTCAAGTACTGCCACTTTCATGAGTTAGTGGGGTGTCTGCCCTAGACAGGTGAAGACTTCCTCTGTTGAGAAGGGGCAGATAAAAATAATTTGTTCAAAAAGCCATGAAGTTGGCAGAAGCAGGTGCTATGGAGCGTTTATAGCTTGATCAGACACCACAGAAGCCCAGGTCATCTACATCCTGAGCCATCACCAGTCATCATGAGTTTTGTCTTGCCACTGGATTTAGATGGCTCTAGAAGAGAAAATGAAGCTGCCACTCTTAAACCCAAATTATGCCCAAGTCAAGATATCACCCAGTGGTGTCATTTTGGTCCTCTCTGAGTACAAAGGACAATAACTAACTGATGTCCCCAATTGTTAGTGCCTTGATGAGAAATCGCTTTGCTTATATTATCAATGCATTTATTTATTTTATTCTATGCTGAAACATAGGGTATAGAAGTGAAAAAAATGTATATTCAGCCTGGAAAGGTAGACTGGAGCCAGATTATGAAAGGTTTTCTATGCTAAAAGAATATATATTTTATCTTGGAACCTGAGAGAGCAATTAACCCTCTGGAACCCAATCTGCAAGTGTTGGGGTGAATAAGGGGAGAAAATTATGGGGGGTTAAGAAAGTTAAGGGGAATTAAGTATGGAAAGTTGAGGGGAGAAAATTATGGGGAGTAGATCTGGACAGGTGGCTACACAAATTAAAGTATAAATGATTATAATGCTATTCTTCAAGGCTTAACTTGAGCAAATTCCATGAAGCCTTCTTAAAGTCCCTACTGATTTCTCTTGTCTTTGTATTCCTATTGCAATTATCATCTATATCACACTGTGCTGTACATGTAACTTCCCCATACTACTTGGTGATTATATTGTTTACTTTACTTAAATTTCTTTCTCTTACTTTTTAAACTTTTACTTTCTGTCTTAGAATCAATACTGTGTATTGGTTCCAAGACAGAAGAGCAGTAAGGGTTAGGCAATGGGTGTTAAGTGACTTGCCCAGGGTCACAAAGCTAGGAAATGCTTAAGGCCAGATTTAAAATCAAGAACTCCGATCCCTAGGCCTGGCTTTCTATCCATGGGGCCACCTAGATGTCCCCTTTACTTAAATTTCAAACTAGACCTTGAACAAATCATTTCCTTTCTCTGGGTTTCAGTTTCTTAAGCTAGAAAACAGGTATTAGACTAGATCCATCAATCAACAGACACGTAAAGACTACTCTGTGGGAGGCAGAAAGACAGGTATTGGTGATCAAAAGTCCAAAGGGAGACAGTCCCTGTCCTCAAAGAGCTTACTTTCTATTGGGAGAATTCAATATGTTAACATGTGTAAATATAGGCTATATATAAAATAGATCTAAAGTAATTTCCTGGCAGGATACTAATAAATTGGGGGAATCAGGAAAAGCCTCTTGGAGGAGGTGGCACTTGAAGTGATTCTTGAAGAACTAAGAGTTTAAAGAGGTAGAAGTGAGAAAAGAGTGCATTCTAGACATGGTGGACAGCCTGTGTAAAGTTAGAGATGGGAGATGGAGTGTCATGGGTGAAAAGAGCAAAAAACAACTACAAACACTGTTCACACAAATAAAGTCAGATCTAAACAATTGGAAAAACATCAATTGCTCATGGGTAGGCTGAGCCAATATAATAAAAATGACAGGAGTCAGCTAGGTGGCTCAGTGGATTAAGAACCAAACTCGCAGATGGGAGATCCTGAGTTCAAATCAGAACTCAGATAATTCCTAGCTATATGATCCTGGGCAAGTCACTTAAACCCAATTGTCTAGCCCTTATCACTTTTCTGCCTTGGAACTGATTCCTACTATTGATTCTAAGATGGAAGGTAACAGTTTTTTAAAAAAAGGGGGTGGTATCATAAACAAATCAGGGGAGCATGGAATAGTAGTGTCCTTGTTAGATCTATGGATAAGGGAAGAATTTGTCCAAACAAGACATAGAAAACATTATGAGATGTAAAATAGATAAATTTGGCTACATTAAATTTAAAAATATTTTTCACAAACAAAATCAATACATCCAAGATAAGAAAGGGAACAACACTCAGCCACTTCCCAGCTGTGTGACCCTGGGCAAGTCACTTGACCCCCATTGCCCACCCTTACCAATCTTCCACCTATGAGACAATACACCGAAGTACAAGGGTTTAAAAAAAAAAAAGGAACAACAAACTGGAAAAAATTTTAAAGCAAGTGTTTCTGACAAAGTCTCATTTTTCAAAATAGACAATTCTCATATGAAGAAATTAAAACTCTCTTTAATCATACAAAAAATACTCCAAATCACTATTAGAGAAATGCAAAACAACTCCAAGATACCACCTCATACCTATCAGACTGGCTAATATGACAAAAAAGGGAAAATGCTAAATGTTGGAGGGTATGTGGTAAAACTAACTAAAAACACTAATATACTGTTGGTAGAGCTGTGAACTAATACAATCATTCTGGAGAACAATTGGGAACTATGCCCAAAGGGCCATAAACTGCCTATATCTTTTAACTCAGCAATACCACTACTAGGTCTATATCTCAAAGAGAACAAAGATAGAGGAGAAGGATCTACTTGTTCAAAAATATTTATAGCAGCTATTTTTGTGGTAGTGAAGAACTGGAAACTGAAGGGTTGTCTATCAAGTGGGGAATAGCTGAACAAGTTGTGGTGCATGAATGTAATGAAATCTTATTGTGTCATAAGAAATGACAAACAAGACAATCACAGAAAAAAAATGCCTGGAAAGATTTATATGAACTAATGCAAAGTGAAGTGAACAGAACCAGGAGAATGATGTACACTGTAAGAGCAATAATTTACAATGATCAATTATGAACTAATTAACTACTATTAACAAGGCAAGGATCTAGGACTACTCCAAGAGATTCATGATAAAAAAAATAGAAGAAACTAAATACAGATTGAAGCATATCATTCTTTGTTTTATTTCCCCTATGAATTTTTCTCCAATGTAAATAATATGTTTTCTTTCACAACATGAAGAATGTGGAAATGTGTTTTGTATGATAACACATGTATAGCATATATCATGTTATCTGCCATCTTGAGGAGGAGTAGAGAAGAAGAGAACATGGATTGAAAAGTGCTAGGAAATGATTATTAAAAATTATATCAATATGTAAAATTTTTTTAATATTTTAGCTGAGATATAGATATATTGTTGTTGAGTTGTTTCAGTCATGTCCATCTCTTCCTGACCCCATTTAGGGTTTTTATGGCAAGGATACTGGAGTGGTTTGCCATTTCCTTTTCCAGTTTATTTAACAGATGAAGGAACTGAGGTTAACAGGGTTAAGTGACTTGCCTAGGGTCACATAGCTAAGTAAGTTATCTTAGATTGAATTTGAACTCAGGAAGAGGAGTCTTCTTGACCCCAAGCACTGTATTCACTGTGCCACCTAGCTGCCCTTTGGGGTATAAAATATGAGTAGAAGTAATGTGAATTCAGTTTTTAGTCAGATTATGAAGGCCTTGAAATGCTAAGGGTACATTTTGTTTTAGAGGCAATTGATCCTCTAGAGTTTCTTGAGCAGGGGAGTCATATGGTCAGATCTTTCTGTAGGTGCCTTAGGAATATCGCTTTGGCTGTATATGAAGGATGAACTGGAGAAGGAAGAGACTGAATGTAGGGAGAGCAAAAAGAGACTATTGCAATAGTGGAGGTGAAAAATGTTAAGGGTCTGAACAAAGGTGGTTGTGGACTGAATGAGGATGGACCTTGAAGGTTCCTTTTAGCTCTAATAGTCTGACTCTTTTAAAAAAAATTATTTATTTACTTATTTTTTAAAAACTCTTACCTTCCTCCTTAGAGTCAATACCATGTATTGGTTCCAAGGCAGGAGAGCAGTAAGGGTTAGGCAATGGGAGTTAAATGACTTGCCCAGGGTCACACAGCTAGGAAGTGTCTAAGGCCAGATTTGAACCCAGGACCTTCCATCTCTAGGCCTGGCTCTCAGTCCACTGAGCTACCCCTGGTAGTCTATGACTCTTCATTCATACAGACTGGAATAATACACGTGGTTTCAATATTCTCTTTTTATTATTTTATTCTTTTTAGCATAGATATTTGCTAACTGCAGAGGAACTAAGTTTAGGAATTATTGAAAGCAATAGGAATAATGATAATAAAAAAACAGCTAGGATTTATATAGCACCTACTACATGCCAGGTGCTTTAAAAAATATTATGTTATTTGTTGCTCATAACAACCCTGGAAAGCAGGTGCTTTTATTATCTTTATTTTATAGTTGAGGAAACTGAGGCAAACAGAGGTCAAATGACAGCAAGGTGGCTCAGTGGATTGAGAGCCAGGCCTAGAGATGAAAGTCCTGGGTTTAAATCTAGCCTCAGATACTTCTTAGCTGTGTGACCCTGGATAAGTCACTTAACCCCCAGTGTCTAGCTCTTACTGCTCAATTACACAGTATTGATTCCAAGACTAAAAGTAAGGTTTGTTTTTTAAAATTATTTGCCAAGGTCACATAGCTAGAATCTGAAGTGGGGTTTCAACTTAGGTCCTCCTAATTCCAGGCCTCGCTAGCACTCTATTCACTTCACCATCTAGTTGCCTCCAACCACAATGTTGTGGAAAACAATTTTATTAAAGCAATAGAAGAGTTATATGAGAGTGTTACTTCCACTTTTTAAAAATCCAATTGTATTTTTGTTTCATTTCCAAATTGTTTCTCCCCATCCCCTTTCTTTAGCCATCGAGAAAAGAAAAAACAAAATAAAACAAAAAACAAACCTTTAAAAATATGCATAGTCAGCCTGCCCTTTGATTCATTCATACCACTGCTGGGTTTGTACTCCAAAGAGAGAATAAGGAAAAAGACTTGTACAAAAATATTTATAGCCGCTCTTTGCGGTGGCAAAAAACCTGGAAAATTAGGGATGTCCCTCGACTGGGGAATGGCTGAACAAATTGTGGTACCTGATTGTGATGGAATACTATTGTGCTAAAAGGAATAATAAACTGAAGGAGTTCCATGTGAACTGGAACAACCTCCAGGAAATGATGCAGAGCAAAAGGAGCAGAACCAGGAGAACACTGTCACAGAGACTGATACACTGTGGTATAATAGAATATAATGGACTTCTCTACTAGCAGCAATCCAAGACATTTCTAAGGGACTTATGAGAAAGAACGCTATCCACATTCAGAGGAAGAACCGTGGGAGTGGAAACAGAGAAGAAAAACATATGATGGGTCACATGGTTAAATGGGGATATGATTGGGGATGTAGACTCCAAATGGTCACTCTATTTCAAATATTAATAATATGAAAATAAGTCTTGATTAATGATAAATGTAAAACCAAATGGAACTGATTGTTGGCTATGGAAGGGGGGTGGGAGGAGGGGAGGGAAAGAACATGAATCATGTAACCATGAAAAAATATTCTAAATTAAATTTTAAAAATAAAGTAAAAAAATTTGTTAGATTTGAGAAATTTAAAAAAATTCTTACCTTCAAAAAAATATGTATAGTCAAAGCAAATTTCCTCATTAGCCATGTCTAAAATATATATCCTTATGTATACAATTAAATATATAAAAACAAATATGTACGTGCATGTATATATACATATATATATGTATATATATATACATATATATAAATTAAAATCCATACTCTAAGTCCATCAGCTGTCCATTATGAGGTAGAGAGCACATTTCATGACAAGTGCTCTATAATTGAGGTTGGTCATTTTGTTAATCAGAGGGAATTTAGTCTTACACCTGAGGAGGAGACAGCTGGCCAGATGGGGAGCTCCCAACGTCACGGTTAACAGCTTGGCCGAATTGTTAAGCCAAAGTGTACTTTCGATGCAAAATTAATTTCTTTGTCTAGAAACCAGCTCCACAATTGGACCTTGCACAACAGGTGTCACCCCTAAGGTTTAGCACTTGGGTGTTACATAATTAACACATAAGGAAGGTTAGGTTCAGGCGGAGGTCACTCCATATCTGAAACTGAGAATTTTTTTTGCAATCTGCTTTACAGAAATGAACTTTTCTACAGCATTTCCTGTCTGTACAATACCTTGTTATTTTTTCCCCTTGCAAAACAAGTCAGTATATTGAAAAGATATGACATTTTATTTAGTGCTCCACACCCATAGTTCCCCCAACTCTTCAAAGAAAAGATGATGTTACCTTCTTGTATCCCTCCTTTGGAGCCAAGTTTCATCATCATTGTTCTTTAATTCTTCTAAATGAATTTTGTTATTATTTTTTCTAGCTCTGTAAAGTAATTCTTTGAAAATTTGATAGGTATGACACTGAATAAGTATGTTATCTTAGGTAAAATTGTCACTTATTATACTGGCTTGGCCTACTCGTGAGCAATTAATATTTCTCCAATTGTTTAGATCTATTTTTATTCATTCTTGTTCTTTAATGAAATCATGATTTAGGGGAATTCTGCTTTCTCTCTCTCCTCCCTTATTATATTCTATCACCATCTTTTTCCTCTCATTCATCTTTAATATCTATCTTCTACCATTCCCACTCTTGGCCTACAAAATGTTTATGTATTTCCTATTCTAAAAAGCCTTCCTTTGACCCTGTTGCTCCTTTAAGTTATTGTCCTCTCAGCCTCATAGACAATTTAACCTTTTTTGTCATGCACATCTTTGGCAAGCTGATGAAGTCTGTGGACTCCTCACAATATTTTTAATGCATAAAATAAGACATATATGATTTGAAAGGAAACCAGTTACATTGAAATACAATTACTGGGGCAGCTGGGTAGCTCAGTGGAGTGAGAGTCGGGCCTAGAGACAGAAGGTCCTAGGTTCAAACCCGGCCTCAGCCACTTCCCAGCTGTGTGACCCTGGGCAAGTCACTTGACCCCCATTGCCCACCCTTACCAATCTTTCACCTATGAGACAATACATCGAAGTACAAGGGTTTAAAAAAAAAAAAGAAAGAAATACAATTACTAAGACTGCTAGGTAGCACAGTGGAGAGTTCCAGGCCTGGAGTTAGGAGAACCTGTGTTCAAATCTGGCCTCAGACATTTTCTAACTATATGGCCCTGGGCAAAGCACTTAGACCTCATTGCCAATCTTTATTGCTCTTCTGTCTGAGAATTGATGCTAAGACAGTAGGTAAAAAAAAAAAAAAAAGACAGAAGGTAAGGGTTTAAAAAGAAATACAATTAAACAATTTTTTTAAATTCGCACATGGGGGGCAGCTGGGTAGCTCAGTGGATTGAGAGCCAGACCTAGAGATGGGAGGTCCTGGGTTCAAATCTGGCCTCAGACACCTCCTAGCTGTGTGACCCTGGGCAAGTCACTTAATCCCCATTGCCTAGCCCTTACTTATCACTCTTCTGCCTTGGAGCCAATTTAACAGTATTGACTCCAAAACAGAAGGTAAGAGTTTTTTTTTTTAATTAAAAAAAATTCACGTCATTGCTCATTTATTCCTATGTCTGTAATGAAATAGCTCTCACTAAAGTTGTTAATGACCTTCTTCTTGTTAGAAATCACCTGTACTTGCTGTCCATCCAAGGATTTTGGTTATGTCTAAAGATTGATTAATTGGCATTTTTCTGTCATCTTCCTTGAGATCTCTGCATCTTTTAACATTGTCAGGGGCCCTGTTGCCTCTTGAGGATGTCATCCCATTTAAAACCACTATCCTCTTCTTTTTTTTCAAACTCTTACCTTCTGTCTTAGAATCAATGCTGTGTATTGGTTCCAAGGCAGAAGAACAGTAAGGGCTAGGCAATGGGGGTTAAGTGACTTGCCCAGGGTCTCACAGCTAGGAAGTGTCTGAGGCCAGATCTCAACCAAAAACCTCCCATCTCTTGGCCTGGGTCTCCAACTACTGAGCTACCCAGCTGCCCCTCACCATCCTCTTCTGGAAAAGGCAGCTAAATAGATGGTTCAGTGGGTTGAGAGCCAACCCTGAGGAGTGAGGAAGACTGATGTGAAACTAAGCAACTCATATGTCTTATATGAGAGGCAGCCTTGTTCTAACCAACTACTTATTGGTTCTATGTTTTTTCAATTGTTTATAGCTCTTTGGCAGGGTTTGTGGGACATTTCAGCCTACATCATTCTCCACTCCAAGTAACACAGGGCCCAGAAACCAGGATGGAGGCAAAAGTCAGTCTGTTGGAACTACTTCCTGCAGAATAGGGGTTCAGGATTGGGGATGAACATAGGGTCCTGATTACTTGGCAGAGCAGGGATTCTGGGAGTGGAAGGTAACAGCAATAGTATCTACTGGTTGGAGGTATACTTATCACTCAGTAACCACCATCTGGAACTGCAGCTGAGAAAGCCTCAAGGCAACAAACTTAATAAAGCAATTAAACAGGCTAGGGCCAAATAGCAAAAGAAGCAACACGGAAAGCAAAGGGAGAATGAGGGAATGCTACCAAGTGCCCAAGAGGAGGAAAGACTTAAGGGAGTCCCAAAGAGATATTGGATTATCCAACAGTTGGCAAGCTTCTCTTCATGAGGCACGGTCCTGGAGAGCTGGAAGATGGCATTCAGTGTCTATTGTGGTATTCTAACAGTCTGTAGGAATACAAATAAGAGAAGAGGGAACCAATACACTTCTTACTTAGCCTTGGAAAGGAAACAGTTAATCTGACAGTAGACAAGGTGTGAGCCACTTTTTTTTTTAAACCCTTAACTTCTGTGTATTAACTCATAGGTGGAAGAGTGGTAAGGGTGGGCAATGGGGGTCAAGTGACTTGCCCAGGGTCACACAGCTGGGAAGTGTCTGAGGTCAGATCTGAACCTAGGACCTCCCGTCTCTAGGCCTGACTCTCAATCCACTGAGCTACCCAGCTGCCCCCGTGTGAGCCACTTTTAAGGTTAGGTCAGGTGTGTCTAGGAGTGAGACTTGGTACTTAGTCTGCCCCTGGTCAGCCACCTGTGGTCTTTTGTTTCAAGGACACCTTGAACCCAGTAGGGGATCTGAACCTCAAGGGGTCCTCATGGAGTCAGTTTGGTAGCCTCCTTTACCATCATGGCAGTGGCTACAATCTATTCATAAACAGGCAGGATACTCCTGAGCTGCAATGTCTAGCTGTTTAGAAAAGTAGTCTACACACGCTCTTTGTGGGAGCAAAAAATTGGAAAATGAGGGAATGTCCTTCAATTGGGGAATGGCTGAACAAATTGTGGTATCTGTTGGTGATGGAATACTATTGTGCTAAAAAGAATAATGAACTGGAGGAATTCCATGTGAACTGGAACAACCTCCAGGAACTGATGCAGAGTGAAAGGAGCAGAACCAGGAGAACATTGTTCACAGAGACTGATACACTATGGTACAATAAAATATAATGGACTTAAAACCAGTGGAAATGCATATCGGCCAGGGGAGGGGGGAGGTCGGGGGGGGGGGGTGAAGGGGAAAGTAAGAGCATAAATCTTATAACCATGTTAACTTTTCTAAAACATAAATATTAATAAATGTTTAAAATTTAAAAAAATATATAATGGACTTCTCTACTAGCAGCAATACAAGGATCCAGAACAATGCTGAGGGACTTGTGAGAAAGAAAACTAGCCTCATTCAGAGGAAGAACAGTGGGAAGAGAAACACAGAAGAAAAACAACTGCTTGAACACTTGGGTAGATGGAGATATTATTGGGGATGTAGGCTCTAAATGATCACCCTAGTGCAACTATCAATAATATGGAAATAGGTTTTGATTAATTTCACATGTAAAACCCAGTGGAATTACACGTTGGATGGGGGGGGGGGCAGTTTGGGGGAGAGGGAAAGAACATGAATCATGTAACCATGAGAAAATATTCTTAATTTTAAAAATAATTAAAAAAAAAGAAAAGTAGGCTACAAGGTAGTGGTTGGGTCCCAAGGTCTGAGTAAGGACCCCACCACCACCACCACCAGAGCATGTTCCCTTTTCTCTTCAATAAATAGAGAGAAATGTTTATCAAGTTTGAGTAAATCTAATCTTGGGGAGATATGAGCTTGGCCTTTAAGGTACTGATGGCAATCTGCTGATCAGGTCCTCAGTGTAGAAGCTAGGAATCAGAGTGTGTAGTTGCTTTATACAGTGGCTTGGCAATTATGTCATAGTTAGGGATCCAGATCCTGTAGAAGCCTGTCATACCTAATAAGGTCCTAAGTTATTTCTTGGTCACTGGGGCAGGGAGGGACAGAATAGCCTTCTTTCTTTTATAGGTTAAGGATCAAGAGGTGGGAGTTAGTTCATGGCCTAGATGTTGGATCTTCTGTTGGAAAATCTGGACCTTTTTTACTGATACTCTGTCTCCCCTTTTCTCCCAGAAAGTTTAGGGTCCTGACAGTGTCTGTATGTGAAGACTCAAAGTCAGAGCTGCAGATAAAGATGTCATCTACATGACCACACTGTTGTTGAGGCGTAAATCTTTTAGATCCTTGCTCAGGCCATTGCCGAAAGGATGGGGGCTGTCCCTAAATCCTCAGGAGAGGACTGTCCAAGTGTATTGTTGTGGGAGGGGGGTCAGCTGGTGACACCCACTCAAGGGCAAAAATAAACTGAGAGTCCTTGTGTAGGGGAAGACATACAAAAAAGTCATCCTTAAGGTCTAAGGTACAAAACCAAGCTGTATCCCTGGGGATTTGGTGTAGTATTGTTTAGCGATTAGGAACAATAGAGTAGATAGGGATTATAGACTCACTGGCAGTTTTTAAATCTTGCACCATCTGATATTTCCCACTTGGTTTTTTTACAGAGGGGATGGGGATGTTACAGGGAGAATGAGTAGATACCAGAAGCCCATACTGAAGAAACTTGTCTATTAATGGTTGCAGTCCTGCTCTGACCTCTGGGCTGATATGGTATTGCTTCCTATGGAGGAATTTGCTAGGATCTTTCAGTTAGACAATCTCCGGGTCTGCATGGATTACCTCATGTACAGACTTGGGGATAGACTTTCTCCCACACAAAAGTGGGAAATGTGATGGGGTCTGCTTAAAGGCTCATCTAATAGTGTGAAGGAGCCAGCACAGGAGGAGATTACCTTCTTAGAAGGGGACAGGAGGAGATTACCAAAAAACTGTATTGTTAGGAGAGTAAAGCAGTCAAACCAAACCCTGGGCCCCATCAGTCTGAGTCCTAAAGAGACTGGAGGGCAGGCAATTAGTTCATAACTTGAACTCCTGGGCAGTCCTTATCCCAGTGTCCATCCTGTCCACAATTGGGACATAGCCTAGGTGGCTTCCACTTCAGTAGGCAGTTTCTGGACCAATGATGCTTCCTACCATACTTGAAGCACAAGCCAGTCTCCCAGAGGTTCCTTTTTTGGTTGGTAGAGATGACAGCTACAGTCATCTCAGCCTGTTCCTTGTTACGGGCTTAAGCCTTACAGTTCTCATCAGCCTCTGCTGTATCCCTATTGTTGAAAACTTTAAAGGCCACGTCAAGCAATTTGGATAGGGATTGGGAGGGGATCCTGAGATCACAGGTCTAACTTTTGCAGTTTCCAGCAGATATCTGGAGCTGACTTTCCAATAAAATGTATATTAAGGATAGTCACACCTTCTAGGCTTTCCGGTTCTATGTTGGTTTATTTTTCATGGCTTCTTCAAGGCTGCTCTGAAACAAGACTGGATTTTCTTCCTGGTTGGAGGTATACTAACTTCCTTACTTTCTCATAATTAACCTGTTTCCCTACACCTAATTGCATGCCTTCAATTAGGCACATTATCATATAATGTCTTCTCCCTATCTTGGTCTGATTGATAATCCCAATGGGGTCAGTCACTGGAAAGGCAGTAAATCCACAGGAAACTGTCTTCTGTGCTAGTTTCAGCTATGCCATCTCCCATCTTCAGGGCTAGTTCCCAAATCCTCTGCTTTTCATCTACACCATGGTATATCAGGAAGAAATAATGAAGTGCAAATCTGCTCAGGACAAATCAAACTACAGTCCCACTGATTTAAATGCTTCTATGAACTTGGTGGGCTTCTTGGAAAACTTTCCAAGTTTCTCCTTGATCTGGGAGAGGTCTGACATGGAGATAGGGATGTGAACCTGCACCATCCCTTCTCCCATTACCACCTCTATGAGAGGGCAGAGAATTTTGGGGTCTTTAATCATGGGTGCATATTGGACACTATTCCACGTACAGCAAGGACTGGATAGAAAGCAAAGGGGAGAGGGGAAGAAGATTGATTGGAGGAGGGTTGTAGGAGAGAGGCAGTGGTTTGGAAATTGCCTGCAAGGTGGGGCAGTGGCTAGCAGGGAATATTTTGCTGGTGGGGTTTAGCAGGGGGTCATCTCTGAGACTGGGAGGAGGAAAGGGTTTGTCTGGGAAGAAATCCATCCTGGCAAAGCACATCCTGCATTGTTCTCTGAGTTTTGAGTCCTGTAATAGTACCATGAAGGCTAGAATGTAAGAGATTTCTGCAATTTCCAATTGCAGGACTATATTATAATTTAGAATCCCATTTACTGGTCATACTACTCCAAATTCTAGGACTATTGTGGCCATGCATTATTGCAGTAAAATACAACGTGCACTTAGATCTTGTAGATCCAACTTCTTCTAGTTAAAAAGGAGACAACCCAATGAGGAATCCTATGGGATTAAAGAAGCCTGTCCCATAGTGAAAGACTGGGAGATGGGTGTGGTGGATGTTTGCCAAGGCCCCAAAGAAAAAAAAAACCAGACACAGCAGCAGAATGGGTTCTTCCTTCTTGACCTTAAAATGGGTGCAGGAGCAGTCTGACCTGGCTCCTGGTACAGCAGCAGAGAGACTCTCACTATGGCTCCAAACTCAAGAGTTCCAATGGAGCTTCTCTTCACCTATTGGAATTTGTTGACCATGGAGGCCTAACCCAGTGTCTTAGCTAAGCTTGAATTCTCAGAGATGAAAGGGAAAAGTCCCATAGCATAGAGTAAGCACTGGGGAGGCTAGAGCAAGCTTACCTCAGGATGGAGTGAGTTGAGCCAATAACAACTGAAGAAAAATTGCCCCATGTTGGGTGCCAGAAATGATGAGGTTAATGCTTATTAGGTCTCATCCAAAGAATTGAATGATGACTCAACTGACTCCATTCCAAGGAAACAAGTTTTATCATAAGAGAATATAGTAACAGAGTAGCTCATATTGTAAGTAATTAATTAAGATAAGGTAAGGAGGTGTGGTAAGTAAAAATAGTAAGAGAGTAAAGAGTGTGTGTAAAAGGGGTTTTCAGAAATGCTTTTTATCTTGATTAGTTACTAAGGAAGGGATCATTTGTTTGGGTAACTGTTGCTCTGTGTCTTCAGGGAACTGATGTCACTTTACCCATATTCCATTTTGGTCTGCATGTCTTTATCCATGGTTCATTTTGTTTGCCCATTGTGAAGAGTAAACCTCAATGTAAACGGGATGCTAATGATATGTTAAATATCCCAGGACAATTTTAGGTCAAGTTTTGCTCTTTTCTGCACAGACTAAGAAAGGCAGTGAGAGTGGAAATTGAACACTGTTTGAATCTAGTCCAGTGTGACTGGGAAACTGAATCACCTGTGTTTGCTGTTCAGAGACTCCAACCAAGGACCTAGGTTATACCTAAAGACTGATGTGAGAAGAGTTTTCTCATAATTATGAATCTAAGAAATTCATATTTTTTTACATGAGAGGTAGCCCCATTCTAACCAACTTGTTATTGTTTCTATGTTCTTTTGATTGTTTACAGCTATTTGGCAGGGTTTGTGCGACATTTCAGTCCACATCAGAGAGGTGCCGTGACTGGTTTCTGTGACTCTGCCGGGGTATGGGGGAGTGAACTGTAGTCTCTGCTGGGTCCCTTTGCCTCCAGCTGTCTGAGAAATATGCACCCTAAAAAAGAGGGCAGAGAAGTGGAAAGACATGAAGGAACCTTACTATGTATAGCGTCTGATTTGGGGGTCAGGCTGGAGTGGAGATGGTTACTCTCCACTTAGTGTGGGTGGGATGGCAGGGGTGGGGTGCCTCTCTCTCCATTATAGATTAGATGAGGTCTTTCTAATATGTTTGAGAGGAGGCAAATTATCTATTCTATTTGGATGGAATTTGGGAGCCCTCTCTCCCTAAGTATAAGTGGGATTGGGATGAGATGTATCGAGGTGGGGTGAGATTGGGTATCTGTCTAGTAAGTGTGGGACTGGTGGAGGGATCCCTAATTTTTATAAGTAGGGGTCTCTCCAGTATAAGTAGGACAGGAAGTTGTATCTAGGTGGAGTAGGATGAGATTTCTGTCTAGTTAAGCATGGAATTTGAGATTCTTCTCTCCAGTAAGAGTCCAATGTGGTTGTGATTGGGTCTTTGTCTAGTAAGTACAGGCTGGTATGGAGATAGGTTTCTAGTCTATGTGGATGAAAGTAAACACTCTGTCTCCAGTATGCTTAAGATAGTGGTTCTATTGGGAATGAGTGAGGATGGAGCCTACCAGACTGTAACAATGGAAGAGGACTTTGATTCAATTAAAACCAACAAGTATTTAGATGTTTAGACCCAAGGGCAGCTGAGTAGCTCAGTGGATTGAGAGTCAGGCCTAGAGATGGGAGGTCCTAGGTTCAAATCTGGCCTCAGACTCTTCCCAGCTGTGTGACCCTGGGCAAGTCACTTGATCCTCATTGCCCACCCTTACCACTCTTCCACCAAGGAGCCAATACACAAAAGTTAAGGGTTTAAAAAGAAAAAAAAGATGATGACATGTATAACCCACTGGAACTGCGTGTCAGCTTTGGGAGGGGGGAAGAGAGAATGGGGAAGGGGGAGATTATGAATCATGTAACCATGGAAAAATATTCTAAATAAAAATTAAAAAAAAAATAAAAATAAGGAAAAGACAATGAATTGTTTAGATGTTTAGACCCTTCTCTATTGTCCAGCCACATTGGCCTTCTCTTTGTTCCTCCTAAAGAGCACACTATCTCTCATCTCAATGTATTTGAATTGACTGTCCCTCAGATCTGTAATGTACTCCCTCATTACCTCCTCTCTTTTTTCACTCTTACCTTCTATCTTAGGATTGATACTAAGTACTGGTTCCAAAGCAGAAGAGCTATAAAGGCAAGGCAATTGAGGTTAAGTGACTTGCTAGGAGTCACATAGTTAGGAAGTATCTGGGGACCCCCACCTCTCAGAATCCCTCACTTTTGTCAAGATGCAGCTCAAGCATTGCCTTCTACTCGAAGCCTGCAAGAAGCAAAGCTCAAGCATTGCCTTTCTTCATTCTGTTGACTACCAGTAACCTCCCTCCCAAACTTCCTTGTAATTTCCTTCCATATGTATAACAGGAATTGTATCCCATGAAATGAACACAGAGCTGCCCTATCTGCTTCTGACTGACTACATCTGCTAGCTCAATGCTGAAGGACTTGGTTTTTTGGGATAATGAAAAAATAACCTCCTTATTGGTTCTTTAGTCATGAGATGACCATGGGATAGGTAGGAGTTGCATCTGTTTAAAAAGGAAAGGAGATTCCAGCAAGCTAGTCTTTTTTCTGTCTCTGGAATGTGACAAGTAGCTCTCTCTCAATAGACTTGCCACCCAGGCAACCTGATGATAACTAAAGGGGGCTGGGAGTTGGGCTAAATAATCTGAGCCTGAATTTTGGTCATTTGGCTGCATTTTCAGTTCCAAGTTTTTTTTCCTGATCATAGGTCATTAAATAGCAGTTCTGAGATAGATGGTATCTAGTCTTGGAAGCAACCTTTGTTAAGGGTAAAAATTATGTTCGGACTGAATATTTAAGAGTTTGGTCACCAGGAATTGATTACTCAATTCCAAATGAAAGACTCAAGTCAGAATGACTTTTATGGTAGTTTATTTACAAATAGGAAAGAGTGAAAGCAAGGGAAAAGGGAGAGATAAAGATAATTACTCTGGCCTGGTCTGGAGTGTATAAATGGAGATTTTGAACCTTGGAGTTCATCCCCCATAAGTCCCTTAGTTTTCCCAAAATTCCCTTTAATCTCTCCTGCACCTCCGCTTTTGCGCTGTCACATTATTGTTTTATGTTTGGCTGTAACTCCTCCCTTTATCTCTTTGATTCCTGGGAGTGGAGCTGGTTAGTATCTTTTAGTTAGTCTCTTTTGTTATTTTATTATTAATAAAATATTCATAAATATAATATTTAGTATTTTGCATATTAATTTTAATCTCCACATTTATGGATGACCACTTCAGGAAACAAATTCTCAAAATTTTTTTTTACTTTTATTTTTATTTTTATTTTATTTTATTTTATTTTATTTATTTATTTTTAAACCCTTGCCTTCCACCTTGGAGCAAGGCAGAAGAGTGGTAAGGGTAGGCAATGGGGGTCAAGTGACTTGCCCAGGGTCACACAGCTGGGAAGTGTCTGAAACTCATGTAAATCCTATACAATAATGGTTTGTTTGCTATTGTCAACAACTGGGCTATTGTGAATTTTGGGAATTTGGTACTTTATTTGATGGTACATTATCTATTATATTAGTGTCTTTATAAATCTGTTATTCTGTAAAAATAATTTGCATTCACAATAGTTCATGGCCAAGTTTAAAAAGGAAATTGGATCTCGTTTTTTGGGTGAGAAACCTTTCGCTAATTCTAAGCTACATATTTTTTTATTTTTAAAACATTCTTTTATTTTTTTCCCTTGTATGTGCAATACAGTATTTGAGTTTCTTTTTTCTCCCATTTCTTGTACTTAAAGTACATATATTAATATTAATCCTTTTTGATTTTATAGTAATATAAGTTTAAAATACATTTGTTCTAATATTAATGCATACCCAAAAGGCTTTTAACTATAGAATAATGCCATTGATCATTTAAATAATTATGGGACTTTGCTTAATGATTCAGGCTGATTCCAGAAGAGTATAAAAAGAGCCACTGCACAATGCTAAAGAAGCACAAGGCCAAACTGCATAGTGCAAATTGAGCACAAGGTCAAAGAGACCAACCAATTCCAGTGTAAGGGTGAAAAAGGGGTTTTATGGATTCAATATATTAAAGATGGTTGCCAGAAGATTGAACTATTATCAATCCTCAATTAAGAATAATCTCAATTCAAAATTGACTTTTATGGAAGTTTATTTACATGAGAAGAGAGAAAGGAAGTACGGAAATAAGAATCTATCCCACTAATTAGTCCAGGTAGATCTTAACCCTCAGCCAAGGGTTAAAGGGCCTGAGGCCCAAAGGTGAATGGAGCAAACTTCATTCACAGAGTCTATAAAAAGAAGTTTCTTAATAGAAGTTCAGGAAGATTCAGTCTTTAAACTCACCATGTGGAACAGTCTCAGTCACAAACCAGCAAAGCTCCCTCAGGTCTCCTTCACAAAACCAGAAGCCCATCACCAGACACCCTCTTCCACCGAAGACCCCAGCTGACTGAGGACCTTCTCCTTTTAAAGGGGTCACTTATACGTCACTTCCTGTGCTTCCCTCCTATTTTGCATGTCTAATCACAATAGACGATTCTCATAGACCACCCAAGGGGCAGGTCAGTCAATTCTGATTTGTCACTCACTCTAGCACACATGGGTTATGTAATGGAGGATTATTAAGAATGTAATCTAAATGGTTTTGTGGGTTCACACTGGGTTGAAGGAGAGACAGGAATGTCTGATGGTCTGGACCAAACAGGATAGGAAGACCAGGGTTTACTGCCAAGCTGTTAACTGTCACAAGAATGGCAGTTTGGTCAACAAGTCACTTATCTCACCTAGGTTAGGACCTATGTAACCAGCAGGCAACAGGTAAAAGTTGTAATAGTTTTAATTGAATAAACAAATAAACAAGGATGGGTATTAGGGATTCTACTTTTAACAACTAAGGACAAACCACAAGGTCAAGGGAGGGACTTAACTATACTATTCTATTGACCAAAGCCAGGCAGGGCCCAAAGGAAGCAGTATTGAAGTCACAGGGGAAAAGCTCCTCCAAACCTGGTTCCAGCCAGGTATGGTCAGCTCAGCTAAAGGTCCTGAGGATGGCTTTCAATTGGGATCTCTCGGTAAATCCAAGGATGGTCTCAGGATGCCAGGAGTCAACTCCACCAGGACAGGTGATCCAAGGTACCCAGGTAGGGAGAGAGAGTTTGCAATGCTGTCCACCAGATCACAAACCACTTCCCCACTTGGTGCTGCTCTGCAGGTCTGTTGTCCATTACTGAAAGCCTCCACGTCTCTCAGGATCCCAGGGAATCTGGATGCAGTTTTCCCTAACTCTGAGTTCTCCCAGGGTTAGCAATAGTTATGTCCCCAACCACTATGGAGTCTCTCTCCCCCGAATCCAAGCCCCACTTCCTGCTTCTTCATTCCTTCTTGGAATTCTCCAGCCCTTCCTGCTAGGTACAACACTAATACTAAATTAATAACTAAATAACCCTCACAACAGTTAGGACCCCCCAAGATTGGAGGTACTCTCACCTTTGGTGATTAAATCTAAAGATGGGCAGTGTAGACTTAATCTAATTATCACACCAGTGGGATTGATGTAATTTTGAGCCAAGACAAGAGGTCTTGAACTTGTTTGGGTTTCAAGGTTGTGGCACTTAACATATGTTAAGAAACACGACTTCCTCTGAACCATATTCTATCCAAACACCTCATCCTGGCTACCATTCTGGCTCCTATAATCTAGTCCCTTTTTCTATCTTTTATAAGTAAGGCAAACTTTCTGTAGTCCTGGCTACTGATTGGGTAAGCACATAATTACTTAAATCACTTTAATTGGGTCCTGATTCAAGGACCTTTTATAGTTTTATTTTTCCTTTACTTAGATTTTTTTTAGACATAAGACTTTGACATTTTCTATTTCATCCACAAGTTCTTTTTTCTCTTTTATGTGCATTTTTTTAATGTTTTTGATTTCTTTTGCAATTGATTCATATACCTTATAACTCAGCCATGTATCCCTGAGTGATCCCTGTTTGTTATTATTTTCCTCAGGGGAGACTTTGTTATTGTTGTGAACTTTGATTTGAATTTAGGAAATTTTAGGCTAATAAATTTGCTATCTCCCAGAATCCAGAAAACAAACCTATTTGGAGAAGGCGCCATGAAGATGCCTTCAGAGACCACACACTGCATCAGAAAGATCCAAAATTGAACTTTGGGATGTGAACTTGAACTTTGAGGGGTTGAAAATATTTGTTTTGAATGTATACTTTTATGCCAAAGGGAACTGCCCCCAAATTGGCTTTTTGTTAATGTAGCAATCGTTGATTTTGTTCTTTTTCCCCCCCTTTTAACCACAAATTATTGCAATTTATATGTTGATTATGTTTTTATGATCCATCAGGGAGACTGGTCACCCAAAGGATCACAGAGGAAGTATAAATGGAGATTTTGAACCTTGGACTTCATCCCCCATAAGTCCCTTAATTTCACCAAAATTCCCTTTAATCTCTCCTGTGCCTCCACATTTGTGTGGTCATGTTATTGTTTTATGTTTGGCTGTAACTCCTCCCTCTTTCTGTTTTGCTCCTGGGAGCAGACTGGGTGAGTTTAGCATCTTTTCCCTCTGTTTTTTTTTTATGTTAGTCTACTATTAATAAAACTTTACAAAATATAATATTTAGTTATTGAATATTAATTTTAAAATCCACAAGAGGTCTGAACTAGGTAGGGCTTAAGAGACCCCAGCAAAGGGGGTGGGGGTAGAACAGAGGTTAATTAAACAAGGTTTCTAGCCACAAGGCCTCCTCCAAGATAAGAGGCCTCTTTGGAGGCTAATGCCTCCAGAAAAGCCAAGGGAAAGGAGTCAGCCTTTCGCTCACCCATGTGACAATCCAAAAGGAAGCAGTCTGAGGTCTCAAGCCCAAGCTCCTCCAAGGCCAAATTCAAAGGGTAAAAATCCCCCTTATGGGAAGTTACCATCATATTTAAAAGATAGTTATTTGCATCACTTCTTATGTCCACCTTCCAGTTTTACATGGACAAATGGCAGCTTTAACCTTGCTCTAGACTGCCCAGGGGACAGTCAGTTGTTTTTGATTTGTCACTCGCTAGCACATGTGGGTCATAGACCTACCCCCCACCGCTTAGTCCTTAAGTGGAGTAGGAATATACATTCCTGATGGCTATGTCTAAAGAATAAAAAGGGGAGAGATAATTCCATCTTCACACCTTGCATGTTGGAGAAGTTGGAAATCCTGGGTCCTTTGGTTGGAACCATAGCAAGGGAAATTTCTGTATCAGAGAAAATGACCACCAACTATAGAAGAGCTCAACCTTTGGCCTGGTTTGCCAGAAGAGGGACCTTGAAGGAGTTCGTATAGTACATAGCTGAGGAGCAATGTGAAATGCCAAGTTAGCAGTTACACAAAATGCTTTATGACTTGATTTTTTTAAATTCTCAGCCTTTCAGGCAAGTATAACAGTAATTATCTAAATTATTAGCTCTTGTCAATGAATGCTTATAAGTTCCTTTTGTATGGAGGCAATGAATAGCTACCCCATATCTGATTTGTATTGTACGTATATTGTACATTGAGCACTCTTCTACTTCTCCCTTTTAGGGAGATTCTAGACTTGAACTAAATCCTATCCAGAGAATAATAAAAGGAGAATGACCCCTCTCTTTAGAGGCCAGGATGCACAATGCAAGTCTCTGGGTCAGATTCCTTATTGTTACATTATATATAGAGAAAGCAAGTATTTAGGGCAAGTCCCAAATGTTTTAGTGCAATCTTAAGCTTAAGTGGCATCTATACCAATAGCCTCCTTGAGGTGAGGAATTATTTTATTTTTTTGACTTTGTATCCCTAGCACCTAGCACAGTTATTATTTCTTAATAAGTGTTAATTGATTGACTGAACATCTCTTCTTCTTGGATATTCTTTTTCTCTTGACATCTAAAATAAGCTCATCCTTATTCTCCTCCTTTTCTTCCCTGTGGCTGATTCTTTATCTTCCTGACACTTTATGGTGGTATTTCCTTATGTTTATGTTCTTGGTCTTTTTTCTTTTCTCTCTTCACATTCATTCATATGATTTCATTTATGTCTGTTTAAGTGACTTGTAACTCTATATCTGTACTCACGGCTTCTAAGAGTTTTGTATTTTCTACAGCAAGCTGGTTATCTCTGCCTGTTTCTCTCACTGGTTCTTAGACTCATTGTGTCTAATATAAAACTAATGATAAGAATAGCTGATATTTGGATAATACTTTAAGGAGCTACTTCCTCTAGAAATCTTTCTAGGACATTCCCAGCTGAAAGTGAGCTTTCCAGGGAGTAGATAGGTAGTACAGTGGATAGAGCCATGATGGTAAGCCTATGGCATGCATGCCAAAAGAGAACACAGAGCCTTCTCTGTGGTATAAGGGCCAGAATGTAAAGGGTAAAAATAAAACGGTTGGACTAATTACTTAATTCCAAATTACTTTTTATGGTAGTTTAGTTATAAAAGGAGAAAGAGTGGATGTAAGATAATCAGAAAGAGTAGATATTTACTCCAGCCTGGTCCAAACCAGCAGGGTTTAAGAGGCCCCAGCAAAGGGGGCCCAGAGGTAATTTAAACAAGGGTTTTAGCCATGATGACTCCTCCAAGACAAGGGGCCTCTCCAGAGGCTAATACCTCCAGAACAAGCTAGGGAAAGGAGCCAGCCTTTTTCACTCACCCACGTGGTAATTCTAAGGGAAAAAAGAAAAGCAGTCTGAGGTCCTCAGCCTCCAGGGTCAAGTTGAAGGCAAAAGACCTGATCACAGGAAGTTCTGGCCACTTTTAAAGACCATTCCTCTCCTCACTTCCTGTGCCTTCCTTCCACTTTACATGGACCAATTACAGCTAAAGCTTTGCTTAGGACTGCCTAGGGGGCAGTCAGTCAATTGTGATTCATCATCCACTTTTTGCACATGTAGGTCTCAGACCTCCCCCAATTAAGGATAAGTGGGGTATATAGGCTTCTTATGATTAAATCTAAAAATGGGCAGGGGAAAGTTAATCCCATCTTCACATGTGAGCATGCCTGCAGTTGCCTGCCAGAGTTCATTACTAGAAAGCCAGAGGGACACTTGAGTGGAGCTGTTCCCTTCCCCCTCCATGCACCTGAGGACATTCCTCACTTCATCCGCCCCTCTGCCCTACAGCCCAATGGAAGCACTTCCTTCCTTCCCTCTCCAATCTAGGTTAAGGTGCTGGTGTAAGGTCAGGGCTCCCATACTGCATGAGGGTGTGGTGCAGACAGCAGCCTGTTGAGTCTGTGGTAAAGGTGATTTCCTAAGTGGGGTTGGTAAGAGCTAGGTTTGAGGGGAGCATAGCTCACAGTATGGCACATAGTTGAAGGGGAGCAAAGTTGGAGTGGAGTGGAGCACTGGGGCTACTTTCCTCCCCCTCTCCACATGCTCTTCTCATCACCCATCCCTCTGCCCAGCAGCCCAATGGGAGTGCTTCCTTCATCTCCCCCACCCTCTTCACCCCTACCCCATCTGGGGTAAGGGAGTTGGGGGGATGGCATTTGGTCTGGAGGGTGGGGACAGGGCCTGGCACTATCTCTAAAAGGATTGCCATCACTGGGATAGAGCATCAGGCTGAGAGTTGGGAGAGCCCAGGTTCAAATCCGATATCAGATACTTTCTATCTCTGTGACCTTGGGTAAGTCACTTAACCCCAATTATCCAGCTCTGACTGTTCTTCTGCCTTAGAACTGAGACTTAGTATCAATTCTAAAATAGAAAGTAAGAGTTTAAAAAAAGAAATTGAACTTTCCTTTCTCAGATTTCTCTTAGCACTTTAGCTAGATTTCTCCTTTAGTATCTAATTGCATTCTTCTTTGTATTCTTTATCTGTGTAGGTGTCTTTTCCCTCCCATTCAAAACTAAGCTCCTTAAGTACTTTGGCCCTGTACCTTGCATGTAGTAAGTTCTTTGCTGAGCTTGATATACAGAGGAGAATGTTCCCTAATGTTAAATCCAAGATTTACCATTTCCAGATTGGAGAGATGAGTAGTTTCACCAGCTATATATAGATACCATTGAGTTGGCAAACATGGCAAAAAACAGAATAAGTCAATGTTGAAAGGCTGGTGGGAAGAAAGAAATAAAAATTATTAAAAGTAATTTAATTTTGAGGGATTTATGGTAAAGATGCTACCCACATTCAGAGGAAGAACTGCAGGAGAGGAAACATATAAGAAAAACAACTGCTTGAACGCATGGGTTGAGGTGGACATGATTGGGGATCGAAAGTACCAAACCAATGCAACTATCAACAATTTGGAAATAGGTCTTGATTAATGACACATATGAAAACCAGTGGAAATGCATATCGGCCAGGGGAGGGGGGAGTGCGGGGGGTGAAGGGGAAAGTAAGAGCATAAATCTTGTAACCATGTTAACTTTTCTAAAATATAAATATTAATAAATGTTTAAAATTTAAAAAAAACCTTAAAAAAAGTAATTTAATTTATATCAATGGAAAAAATAATTTGGAATTGTGTAAAAAGTTAATAAACTAGCCATCCCCTTTGATCCAGTGATCCCCTTCTTAAATGTATACCCTAAATAGATCAGTGACAGAAAGGAAGGTCTCATTTGTACTACAATATTTACAGCCCCACTATTCAAAATAGCAAAAAGCTGCAAACAAATTTGGTGCCAATGATTAGAGAATGGCTGAACCAATTGTGGCACGTGAATGTTAATGGAATTTTATTGGGCCACAAAATGATGCATTTGAAGAATACAGGGGAAACATAGGATGACTTGTATGAGTTGATATAAAGAAAGCTGAATCAAAAACTGACTAATATAAATGATGATGTATCAGGGACCCTGCTTGTTTCTGGACATAGGACTCAACCCTGAGGAGTTCACAATGGGACATGATAAAGAGTCTCTTAAGTGTTGCTGAGTGGGAAGAACTGATGACTTAGTAGCTGAACAAAAGTGTCTCTTCCATTCTGGCTGCAAAGCATGAGGACTGTTTCTAGTTGTGACCCAAGAGTCAGTTAAAAAAAAGGGGTAACCATCCTGTTTCCTACCTTAGCAGTGAGCACATGGGTTACCTCTGCCTTTTTCGTGTTTCTTCTTTCCTGATTTTGAAATTCCATGATGGGGCCTGCTAGGTGGCTCAGTGGATAGAGAGGTGGGCCTGGAGATGAAAGGTCCTGGATTCAAATCTGACCTCAATTACTTCCTAGTTGTATGACTCTGGGCAAGTCACTTAACCTCCTGTTGTCTACCCCTTGCCACTCTTGGGCTTTGGAACCAATACTTAGTATTGATTCTTTATCTGAAGATAAGGGTTGTTGTGGTTTAAAATTCCATGGTGGACCTATCTAGGACTGATGTTTACCTTGTGAGTTTGAAAGGTTTGAATGTCCTGGGACCAACAAGGAATAGTTAGTGGCAGCGGTAGCAGAAATGAGCAGCTGGCAAGAGCACTCTATTTTGGAGAGATAGGACAAGTCTGGCCTGTTTTCTCAGCAGACATGTTGGGAGTAGTTGAATAGTGCAATGCTGAGATGAAATGTGAAATGCCTAATTAATAGTCTTGCAAAATTGCTTTTTTATTCTGATGAGACTTAATTATGAGCCTTCTAGATTTATTACAACTCTAGTTATTAATGGTTATGGAATCCTGTTAATTCTACTAATGTATGCTGTGATTCTTTATGGGGTTTTTTATGTCTTTTTACACCTAGGAATAAATTACCTGTCCCATACTTGATTTGTACTATGTACTTCCTCCCTAGCTAGATATAGAACAGGGCAGTACACACTAGCTTCCGTGAGCCTGAATAGCCAAACTTTAATGCTAGGAAAAAATAGCATTAAAAAGAATTATAATGGCCAATGCTGGCCACTCCAGATGATTGAGGCTAAAACATACTTCCTTTATGTTAAAAAAATGGTAAACTGGTGGCAACTAAATGGCTCAGTAGAGAACCACAACTAGAAATGTGAGGTCCTGAGCTCAAATATGACCTCAGACATTTCCTAGCTGTGTGACCCTGGGCAATTCACTTAACCCCCATTGTCTAGTCTTTGCCTTTCTACTGCCTTGGAACCAATACACAATATTTATTCTAAGACAGAATGTAAGGTTTTTTTTTAAATATATATATTTTTTAATGGTAAACTGTAGGAATAGAAAGTTACATATACTTCCTATTGCAATTGCTATATTAAAAGGGAAGAGTAGAGAGAGAAGGATAACAAGATATAGTCCAAAAGAGTATAGCCAAGTGGAAAATGAAGAGATGACTGGCCTGGAACTGAATTATCTCTTTTTTATGTAGGTTTGATGAGGAATTCTTTGCTACACCCTCCTTTAATCACAGAAGGTTTAGTCTTCCAGTTTGGACAAATGTGTTATTAGTCAGAAATACAATTACTTGATGGATATGAAGTCATTAAAACGGGATAAAAGTCATAAAAAAGTCATTAAAAAGGATGGTCTTAATGGCTATCATCAAGGCCATGGAAGGGATAGATAAGCTATGCTTCTTCCTCAATAATTTTTTTTAAGTTTTTGCTGGGGACTTCCAGTTAAGATGGCACCATGAAAGTTCCCAGAAGAGCACCTCACTCTCACAAACACTCCAGCAAAGTTCTAAAAATTCACTGGAAGAGAAAATGATAAAGAAATGAAAGAAGAACAGTTGCAACCTCCTGTATCCCTGCAGTCCAGCACCAGGCAAAAAGACTGTAAGGTGAGATAGCCATTGAAGCAACATGGTGGTAAAGGCTGGGAAGATAAAGGGATCTCAGCTGTGGTCAGTTAGAACAACACAGGACAAAGCTAGGTCCCATGGGCAATATTATCATATTTTTACATTAGTATAACTCAAAGAGGAGTAATTGATATCTCCCCAATTACTTAAGTTTATATTATGTGACCATGTCACTTAATTCTTGTGGCCTCCACACTCAGAACTAGGCAGGGCCTTTCCAGTCTACTTAGGACTGCAAGAACTGAGCCTGATCCAAGGGGAGGCTCTCCAACCTAGACAATGAGACTGCTAAGATGAGCAAACCAAAGAAAAGATGGGATACCATCAGGAAATACATTGGACTGAGATAGGTAGGAGGTGAAGCCCAAAGAGGGAATCAGCCTCAAAGCAAGTCCAAATAAAGTCTGAGAGGAGAAAATTTCTTGGTACAAAGTAGACATTCTAAAATATAAGAGGTGATCAATATAATTTAAAGGAACAAAACTATTAAACTGACAAATAAACCTTGTAACTGAACCTTACCCAGACATGATTAAAATAGATAAACAACTAGTTTGAAAGAAAGGAGAACCAAAATGTTCATATCAAAAGTGAAAAAAAAAAAAAAAAAGGCTGGTGGGAGGGAGGAGGGGGGAAGGGGCTTAGTAGATTGATATTCAGGCCTAGAGTAGGGAAATCCTAGGCTCAAATCTTGGCTCAGACACATCCTAGCCTAGCCATGTGACCTTGAGCAAGTCATTTAATCTCCATTGTCTAACCCTTACTCCTCTTCTGCCTTGGAACCAATGCACAGTATTGATTCTAAGACGGAAGCTTCTTAAGGGTTTAAAAAATTAAAAAAAAAAAGGAATTCAAACAATTAGTGAGTTAATAAATTATCCCCAGACACATCCTAACAAATTATTATTTAAGGAAATTGATATTTACAAAAATATAATTTCTATATGTGTCTTGGTAGATAGACTTTCAATATTTTATACATTCTGTAGTTATTTTGAATGGAATGTATCTGTCTCTTCCTGCTAGGTATTATGAGCAATATACAAAAAGACTGATGATGGATTTATTTTAGATTCTGTGACTTTACTGAAGTTATCATTTCAATTAAGTTTTAGTTGATTCTCTAAATTAGGGGTTCTTAACCTTTTCTATATCATGGATCACTTTGACAATCTGGGTAAGCCTATGAAACCTTCTTAGAATAACGTTGTTGTTTTTTAACTTTTAATTGAAGAAAATGATAAATTTCAGTTAGAAGTTAAGAGAAAATAAAGATGTTGTTCCCCATTCAAGTTAATACCTTGAAATCTATCCAAAGATCTCTTAAGGGCTCCATGGATCTCAAATTTAAAGCCATGCTATTACTAAACCATTGATCAGTTCCTCTACCAAAAACAAAATCTAATTTTTTCTTTTTGTCTAGGCATATTCTCTCATTTTCTCTTTCTTCTTTTATTGTTAGTATTTCTAGAACTATACACAATAGTAACAATGAATGTCTTTGCTTTACCAGGTTCTCATTTTTTATCTTATCTTTTATAGATAATGCAAGACCTTGGTTTTAGGATAAATACTTTTACCATGTTGAAGAAATTATCTCTTTATTTCTCTGCCTTTTTAATGTGTATTTAAAAAAAAAAACACTTACCTTCTGTCTTAGAATTGATATTGATTCTAAGGCAGGAGAAGGATAAGGGTTAGACAGCTGAGGTTGTGACTTGCCCAGGATCACACAGCTTGGATATATCTGAGGTCAAATTTGAACCCAACTCCCTCCAATTCCAGAACCAGTGCTCTATCTACTATAGTACCTAGCTGCCTCTTTTTAATGTTTTTATGAGGGATATACCACACCTCTCAACTCCAACTAATATAATCAATAAGATACTCTGAATCCTGATACTTTCACCAAGTGAGAATACTTTCCAGTTACAGAACCAGTTAAAGGTATTCACTAGGTGTGAACAAGGTCTAAGTACCTCTGCTGAATCAATCAATAATAGGCATATACTATGGAAATGTTCATGTCTAGTGATGTTTGTTAAATTCATATAAAAAAAGAAAATCTAAAAAGAAAAGAAACAATAAAAATGAGAATTTTAAAAAATAGGCATATACTAAGAGTGAACAAATCCTTCAGCAATTGGAAGGAATTAAATGCTTTTGAGCCTTTGGATGAAATCAGACAAAGAATTAGAAATACCTTTGAGCCCATGTATAACAGAGAAGGGACTGGAGCGGGAAGGGATTCAAGTTTCCAGAGAGCCTTAAGAAAGCACAGCTTTTGCTCCTGTACCAAGAGAAGAGTAAAAGGGCAAAGAGTTTGAGCCCAGAGGGAATATCACACTTTCCCTTCCCTTCACTTCAATGGCTAGAGGATGACCTTGTAAACTCTGAGAGGTTGGATGATTTGTACTTCCTTTCAGGGCTAGTAGCAATGTTCCAGACATAGTAGTGTCCCGAAAAAAGACCATGCAATAAAAGACAAGGGGAGGAAAGACCAGCCGTGGGGGTGGTGTGAACTGCAGCTATAAACTCTACAAAGACACTGATCTTTGGAGCTCAGCAGAGAGTTATGCCAAAGGGAACATGAAGTTCCACAAAGAAAAGGATTTTCGATAATCAAAAGTTATTACCTGTTTGCCATATGTGTTCTCAAAACTTCACTTTCCCCTAGCTTCTGTAAGTGTGGGAGAGTATTTCCCAGAGTCTTTGGAGGGCGGGAGTGGTTTGGTACCAATTATTCTTATGCCTTCTTAGTAGATACTCCTAACTAAAAGCTTAAGTCTAGCTGGTGGATAATGTGGACCAAACTAGATGGGGGCTCCTGAGTTCCCATCTAGAATACTAGAAAATTTTAAGCCCTCCCTTCTTGAAGAGAAATCAACCAGCTAACCTCTGGAGACCCAACCTTCCAATTCAAGCATGAGCAAGGGAAGTAGCTTAGAGCAGTTATGTTAAATAGATGTTCTATTTTATCAAAAAGCTTTTCCTGCATTTTTAATCAGTTATATTTGCAGTTTTCCTAGTTGAACCAACTCTGCATTCCTAGTATAAACCCAATGTGATCATAATATAATCTTTAAAACTATATATATATATATATGTATTTATATATTTTTTCATTTTTATTGTCATGCAAAACACCCTTCCATACTGGTCATTGTTGTAAGAGCAAACTCATATACAACCAAATCCCCTAAATAACACCAAAAATACACTGATGTGAAAGACGACTCCAAAAGTTCCTTCTCTGGAGGTGGAGAGCATTTTCTGTCATAAGTGTTTCAGGATTGTCCCAGATCATTGCATTGCTGGAGTAGCCAAGTTTTCACAGATAATCATTGTCCAATATTGCTGTTATAGTGTACAGCAGTGATGGGCAAACTACAGCCCGAGGCCCCTTGAAATGTTCTACTTCCCCCCTCCCCCCAGCAACATTATTCCTAATCTGACGAATATAATGAGTAAGATACAATACAATGAAACTTCGAAAGAGTTGCTTTAGAAACAAACTGACAGATGAGCAGTTCCTTTCCTTTGGCCTCCTCTTTAAAAAGTTTGCCCATCACTGGTGTACAATGTTCTCCCAGTTCTGCTTATTTCACTCTGCATCAGTTCCTGCAGATCTTTCAGCTTTTTCTGAAATCATCCTGCTTAACCATTTCTTATAGCACAATAGTATTCCATCAACAACATATACAAGAATTTGATCAGCCATTCCCCAATTGATAGACAACCTCCATTTCCAATTCTTTGCCACCACAGATAGAGCTGCTATAAATATTTTTGTACAAGTAGGTCTTTTCCTCTTTTTTATTATCTTTTTGGGATACGGACCCAGTAGTGCCATTGCCAGATTAAAGGGTATGCACAGTTTTATAGCCCTTTGAGTATAGTTTCAAATTGCCCTCCAGAATGGTTGAATCCATTCACACACCTCCATCAACAATGCATTAGAGTCCCAATTTTGCCACATCCCCTCCAACATGTACCACTTTCCTTTACTGCCATATTGGACAGTCTAATAGGTGTGAGGTGGTACCTCAACATTTTAAAAATTTGCATTCCTTGGGGGCAGCTGGGTGGCTCAGTGGATTGAGAACCAGTGTAGAGACAGGAGGTCCTAGATTCAAATCCGACCTCAGACACACTTTAGTTGTGTGACCCTGGGCAAGTCACCTAACTCCCTTTGCCTAGCCCTTACCACTTTCCTGTCTTAGAACCAATACCCAGTATTGATTCTAAGACATAAGGTAAAGGTTTTTAAAAAATGAAAAGTATTTTAATATAAAAACATTTATTTATATATTTTATATTATATAACATTATATAATAATTTATAGAATGTAAAAATTTAATATAGAAATATTTTAATAAAAATTAATGAAAAATGATTTAGAACTTTTTTGTATGATTATTGGCTTTGATTTCTTCATCTGAAAATTGCTTGTTTATATCCTTTGACCATTTGTCAGTTGGGGAATGGCTTATCACAAAGTATGGCTTATCTCTTAAGTATGTTGTTTTAACCTCTTTATGTTTAATTCACTATTTTCATAATGTTATTACTTAATTATATAATATGCATAATATTCACAATATTCATTATTGATATTGGTCTAGTTTTTTTCTTTGATGCTTTGATTTAGGTATAAACCTATATACCTGGTTTAGGTATTAAGACCATATCTGTTTCACTACAGGAATTGGATGGTATTCCTTTTCTATTTTTGCAGTTTTATGTAAAAATAATTTTTCTTTGAACAATTTGATACAGTTCACTCATAAATTTGGTCTTGGGTTTTTTCCCTTTGGGAGTTTATAGTCTATTTGATTTCCTTCTGATATCGGACTAAATTCTTTATCTCTTGTTTATCTGTGTTTTATATTTTTGTTAAAACAGGTTATTAGTTTCATTGACGTAATTGAGCAAGTTTTTGATTGATTTCATTTGCTGCAAGTTTTTTCATTTTTGAAAGTGCCCAAGTTTTTACTTCAAATTTGTTAGTTTTAACAGTTTTTTTCTTTCAATTGTAATAATCTTTCAGAATTTTCATTTTTTAACAGGTTACTTTTTAAAATTCTTGCCTTGTTTTAAAATTGATACTATTAGTTCCAAGACAGATGAGCAGTAAGGGCTAGGCAAGTGGGGTTGTTATTTGCCCAGTGTCACAAGCTAAGAAGTTATTTGAGAACAGATTTGAACCCATGTCCCCCTGACTCCTGGCCCGGTGCTCTATCCATTGTGCTACCTGTCTCAATTAGTGTCTTTTTTTTAAATGAGATTTTTATTTATCTTTTGTTTTTGTCACATTATACTTTAATAAATACTTCTTTTAAAAAGAGGAAAATAAGAAGTTTAAAGGAAGTGACTAAAAAGTATCATCATTGTACTCTACTTCCCTAGGCTAATGAAACTGTATCTGAGATGCCTCCCCTCTGAGGATCCTGAAATCTTATCCCCCCTGACCCTGATCACCATCATGCAGGTTTTGATGAACATCAGAGATAATCCGGCTATTTTATGGGGGACCCCCACAGTGGTTAGAGCTTCCTCCCCTCCGTAAGTCAGTCTTCAATGATCATAGGACTAATGCCTCTGATTTTCCACTTTCTGTTCATTAATCCTACAGGGACAAAGCTCCTTCTCTACCCAGGAACCTATACTACAATGCAGGTGGGTAATTCTCTAGTTTAACTTTTAAAACAGCAGAAAAAGGAAATCTCTATTCACTACTTAAGCAGGAAGAGAATTGGGAGGTAGAAACTGTAACACATTATTAGAATCTGTCCATGGGGTGAATGTTGCATCTCCACATTCTGAACTCTTGCCAACCAGGACACTAGGAGTTCTACCCATTCTTATTTTTTGGCTTTTGCCTTTTTCATCCCTAAAGATGGTAGATGAAATAACAGAAACTATTAATCCCCTCTCCCTTGGGTGGTGTGAGGTGGATTTTAGTTGAGAGATGGCAGAGTCATTGGGGCTGTCAGATCAGTTCCTGCAGTGATGCCCAATGTTCTGACACTGGACACTTGGTAAGGCCATCCCTAGGTGACATTAGTTTCCACCCAGGTCATGGACCTTCCTTGAGGGTTAACTCAATGGGCCTAGTCCAGAGATAAGATACACTTCAAACACTGCAGTTTGCTAGCACATAGTAAAGGTCCTAAAGCCCCTTCAGGCTCTTTTTTCCCACTCCACTTTCTACGACTAGCAGCTCTGTACCACGTAGAACCTGTAAAGCTTCCCTCATACCCTTATGAACAGTGAGGGAGGCTGTGCAGCGGCTCACTAATGAACAGAATCCTGCTACTTGGGAATTCCATTAGCAGAAGCTCTAGCTCCGTGTTGGCAAACCTATGGAACATATGCCAAAGGAGGCTGCTCCCTTCCCCCTCTCCATGTACTCCTGAGGACATTTCTCACATGACCCGCCCCTCTGCCCAGCACTTCCTTCTACCCCCTCCCCAATCTGGGGTAGGAGTGGGAGGGCTCATATGAGGCAGGAAGGTTGCGTTTTAGGCACCTGGTTTCTAAAAGGTTCGCCATCACTGGGCTAGATCTTTAAAAGCCTGCACATCTCCCAAAGGAGAGCAGTTACTCAAAGTAGTCAGCATAGGACAGCTTGCTAGCACTGCTTATAGCTCTTGGTGGCATTCCTCTTCCAGGAAACTCTTGTGGAATCTGACCTAGTTGTCCTATTAAATTCTTGTGCTCTCTACCTCCTGACCTCTTACCTTCAACATAATAGTCTTATTCCGAGTCCATCACCAGCTTAGGTCTCAGGACTATTAGTAAAGCAATGTGACTCTAAGTCTTGTGGGGGTGGAAAGCTGAGGCAACACTGCCTTCCCCTACTGAAGGAAGAAGGTAAAAAGGGACCAGAACCATGGATACAGACATAAGCCTCTTCTGGGCACTCTCCGGCCCTTCCCCTGCCCTGCCCCTAAAGCTAGCCTTCTTGCTAGGTCTGTGTCCCAGGATGAAGAGAGAACTGCCTGCATGCCCAGAGTATACCATCCACAGCCCACAAATTCCTGCTACTTTTACATCCAGTGCTTTATTAAAGATAAAGTCTCATCGATAATTAAGCCAGAGCAAAGGCTACTGCCGTGTGTGTGTGTACACATGGATGTCTACATCCATCCATACTAGAGTGAGTGAATGAATGAAATCAGGGATGCCTCTCCTATGCTTCATCCTCAGAGCCCTTGGGGCAGAAAGATGACCAGGTAGGCTATCACAGAGGCACAGCAGGTAAATAAAGGCCACTGTCCTTGGAGTAATCAGGTCACTGTTCCTGGGTACCCCAGGAGATGTAGTCAGGCCTGGTGGCAGCGTGATACTCATCGATGAGCTGCTGCACAATCTCCCTCGATGTGTCCAGCTCATCAAAGTTGTCCTTGAAGATGTCCTCCTTGCGGAACTGCTCCAGGAAGGCCTCTCGCTTCCGAAGTTTATCATACTGGCGGCATGTTCTCTCAAACAGCTATGTGTTAGGAAGAGAGAAATGAAGAAGACAAGTCATTGTTTAGTGGCACCCTGGCTTGAAGGACTGGTGTTCACCTATCCCTATCCAATGTACAAATGCCAGAGGCATAGTAACCTAGAGAGGACTGGGGGAATAAAAAAGAAATAGCGCAGCAACAGAATGTGAGAGAATGAGAAAGGATTGGATCAGACTCACAGAGGAGATACTGGTGTGGTTGGCCATCATGAGTCCACTGACTCGATGGGCAGATGGCAGATAGGGCGACTTCCGAGACAGCGCCACCTGGATGCTTGCAGGGCCCCAGGGGATGAAATTGGCCAACTTTCGTTCCCGGATCCTTTGCAGGCTCTTGTGGACCTAGGGAATGAGTAGGAGAGAATCAGGGAATGGAAGAGGTATTCTAAGCTGCTGCCTGAAGATCCAGAGACTCTACCTCAGTGGTATCAAGAATTGTTAGTTGGCAGGGCAGCTGGGTGGCTCAGTGGATAGAGAGCCAGGCCTAAAGACAGGAGATCCTGGGTTCAAATCTGGCCTCAGATACTTCCTAGCTATGTGACGCTGGGCAAGTCACTTAACCCCCACATTCCCTAGCTCTAACTGCTCTTCTGCTTTGGAACCAATACACAGTATTGATTCTAAGAGGGAAGGTAAGAGTTTAAAAAAGAAAAAAAGAAAAAAGAAGTGTTAGTTGGGGAAATTATGCACCTGGGTGGGGTCTACCTCTCCCTGGATAATGTTGAGGATGGCAATGTAGCAATGGTTGGTCTGGCGATCCCGGCCTGTGGACACCATCACGTTCTTGGGCTGCAGCAGCCGACGCATCACGTCCAGCACTGTTGTCTTCCTTACGCTGGCCACCTGAGGGGAGCAAGTATAAGGGAACACGCCAGTGGATGTGCACAGTGCTGCTACACACAAAGACTTACACCCAAAGTGTTAACAAAGCTGACCAGAAGTAGAGCAGTCACTTTGGGAAGGCTCCCCAGTCTGAGCTGGAATCTAGAACAGATAACTTCTTTCTAATCTAACCCAGAATTCATATCCAAAGATGGAAAAATGGTGTAAGGGGCTTCAGGTTCTCTAGCTTTCAACCTGTACTGGCAACACGTTATAGTTGAAAAAAGAGAAAAGCTGCTGAGATAACAACATACTGAATGGCCCTTAAGAAGAGGTAAGTTGAGGCCCGGGAGAGGTAAGGGATTACTTTATTTTCAGGCCAGCAAAAACCTAAGTCTCAGGCTCAAAACAGAAAAGATCCAGGAAACTCTTCAGTGCAAGCCTGCAGAGACAGAGGAAGAAAGAGGCACACTGCTGTACCAGTCTTCGAGCCCCAAACCTCTGGGGTCTGTTTCCTGGGATAGGGTCCTGGGACAGCATGGGGGGAAAAGGTAGGGGTTAGACCTGCTCGGACTCTGCCTAGGAGGCAATGATTCTTGCAGAGTCATTAGAAGGGTGGGATTGGGAATGGAGGGAGAGACTGAGGACAAGGCAGTTCCTTACCGACTGGTCAGTGGTGAGTGGGGTATATCCAGTCATGAGGAAGTGGAGCCTGGGTGTAGGGATGAGGGAGGCGATAAGGCCGATGAGATCATTGTTCATGTAGCCAGGGTAGCGCAGGGTGGTAGTGCTGGCCGACATGATGGTGGATACCTGAAGGGGGGAGGAGAGCCATGCAGTTGGCTGCAGCCCATGAAAGCGTATCACCCCTTTCCCTAGGATAATCCCACAGCAAGGAGGGACTGAAACAAAGCAGATGCATTTGGTAGAGGGCTCACCAACTGGTTAATCTGGGAGAAGGATGGGTTCTGGATGTGCAGGCGGTCTGTAGCAATTCGATTCAGGGCTGTGTTGTCCAGTACCACCTGAGGAGGGGTGGAGATCAGATGAAAGTCCCCCTGCCTGGGGAATGGGCCAAGAGCTTAATCTCCTTAAACTGTCATAGAAGAAATGTTGTCAGATAGCTGTCTTGAATTTGGGGATACTTGGATTAATTCCTCACTAGCCAGAACCCCAAAACTAGAAAACCCATTTGTATTTATAAAGTAGCTTTTCAGAGAATACATGGCATTTCGGGGGAGAAGAGGGAAGAATCTATCTCAGAGCATGGAAATGTCTTGATTTTCAGAGAAGGACCCAGTCTATCAGTCATGTACTACCCTACTTCTCATCAATCTTGGCCTTAAAATTAACCAGTTAAACTTTAAAGTGCCCTCTATTTGTGAATCACTTAAACTCTTTCCTATTGATGCTTCCATCATTCCATATCCCAAATGTGGGATGCATTAATCCCACCATTTGCCTTCTTGTAGTCCTAACATGCAGTGTTGAAAGGAAGTGACAGAAATGATGTAACCAGGCTGACTGGATCCAATATGAACTTACGTTATCTGAACTCAACTGGGCCCTTAACTAAGACTTCAGCAAGCTAATACTTTTATTTCTCCCTATTTAATTCTCTCTCCCCACTCTTTGCTGAGACTTATCTAAACCTAAGGCCTTAAAGCTACACTGAGACTTTTGGGATACCTTCCTCAGCTCTAGCCTCTCTCTGGAACTCCAGTCACCCATCTCCAATTATAATAGATATTTCAAACCAGACATCTCTAACTCAACACATTCAAAATAGATGCTGTTATCTGTCCCCTCCAAACTCAGCCCTTTTCCAGACTTCCCTCTCTTTATGTGAAGGACACCACAATCCTCTCTGTCATCCAGATAGACACCTTTGGCCATATTCTTGTTTTCTCCCCCAATCTCCATATATCAAATCAGTTGCCAAGTCTTTTCATTTCTACCTCTACAAGATCCCTAAACTGTTTCCTTTTCTCTATTCACATAGTCAACATCCTAATTCAGACCCTTATCATCTTTTGCCTGGATTATGTGGTAGCCTCCCTCACTTCTCCAATCCATCTTCCACATAATTTCCAAATTGATTTTCCTGAAGTACAAAACTGGCTTTATGAGACAGTATGGCAAAGAAAATTGAGAGCTGGCCTTGTTGTCAGACCTAAATTAAAATTCCGTTTCTGGTATAAACTGGCTAAATACTTACCTTCTCCATGAACCAGTAACTCTCTGAGTTGCTTAGAAAGTGCAAGGAATTGCTTTGGTAAAGAAAGTTCCCCTCTAGGAGCTCCCACGCTGATGAAAGCCTAGGATAGTTTTTTAAAAAAGAGTCTAACCATATCCCTTTCCCACTCAATAAGCTCCAAGACTATGTGGCTTCTAGAATAAAATATAATAAGCTCCTCCATTTAGTTTCCTACCCCCTTTTTCCATTTAGTTTTTAAAGCCCTCTACAACCTGGCCCAATCTATGTTTCCAGACTTATATACCATTCCCTTGCCCTAACTCTAGGGTACAAATTGGCCATTTGACATTGTCTTGCCACACTCTTTACCTCTCATTTTGCATTGGCTGTGCCTCATGCCTGGAATCCTCCCACCTTCCTTCAATCTCATTCAATCCCACTGGTTTCCTCCTAAACTTTACCTTGCATTTTTTTTGCAAACGCTCATTTCTATATATATTCTCTCCCCCAATTGAATGCTCTTTAAGGCAGGATTTGTTTCATTTTTGTCTTTGTATTCCCAGAACCTAATATAGTGCTTAACTATACTTAGTGATTAATATATACTTGTGACCAATCCTAGGCTTCTTTCTTACCACACAATCTGCATTCTGTGTCAGTCGCTTGAGGGTAAGCAGTGAATTGTATGGCTGTACAACAACATCACTCATCTCATCTTGATTGGGAAATACTGAGTATGTCTGTACCAGCTTCTTGGGATACCTGTGGGAAGGAGATGAGTGGAAAAATTGGAAGCTGAATCACCATGAACAAAGGTGATCCTCTATCTGTCTCTTGCCATGACAATCCCAGCTGTCTGGGAACAGTAATGGGAATGATCATTGATTCTGGAGAGTTTAGATGAGTACAAGATTTCAAGAAAAGGGAATATGCTGATCCCTTGAATCCATTCCCTAGACCAGTGATGGTGAAAGATGGCACAAAGAGAGCACTCTCTGTAGGCACTTGGGGTGGGGAGCTGCTCCCTTCCTCCCCTCCACTATGCCTGACAACATTTTTTCACATTTCCTGCCCCTGTGGGATAACTTGTGGTTGGGCTGGGGGGGGAGAGGAGGGGGTGCGCACAAGGCATGCCTGACACTTGATGGGGGGGAGGGGGCGGGACACACACAGCACTCAGTCTGGAGTGTAGAGTGGGGGTGGCACTCTGTCTTCTAAAGGTTCGCCATCACTGCCCTAGACCCTCTTCTTGGTATAGCTACCCATTATTAAAGTAGCATGACCAAGCTCTTGGTTGTGAATCTACCTTCTTTGATAGGAAAGGGGAGGGATATTTCTTTCACCCCAAAAATTAACACAGAGTTAAGGGTATCATCTGGTCTTAGCTCCCATCATTCCCAAAAGGACTGATGTTTTTCCTTTGGAAAGTGGAAAATAATTATTCCAAGATCACTCTTCATCCCCTACTACACATTTATACATTTACCTGTCATTCAGACGCTCTAGAAGGTAAGATCCCAGACCAGAGCCTGTTCCCCCAGCAATAGAATGACACAAGACAAAGCCCTAATGAGTAGAGAATCCATTATTAGTTCCCATGGAGTAAATCCTTAATTCTCATATCTATCAGGGCCTCAACCTTCATCTCCAAACAGTATAACTTAGTTTCAGCAGAAAGGGAATATAGCCTGTTCTCTATTCTCATATGACTCCATGTCTATGGATAAAAGTTTATAACCCAGAGTAAAGACTTTCTAATTTCATGTTCAAAATACTAATACCATAGAGAACTGTCCACTCCCTTCCCAACCCTACCAGTGTTTTTTTCATTCCCTCTTTCCTCATGACAGGCTCCCACCTCTAGGCTGTCACTGCCATCTGCCTCTCGGTCTATGATGTCAAAGATGTCTTCATGAATCTTTTCCCCCTGTATAGAAATATGGAGGGTTAAAGGGCTTAGTCACAGAATATTCACCCCTAGTTTCTCTCTAAGGTACAGAGCTATTCCCTTAGACACAAATAACTTCCTTAGAATCTATGGCCTGATTCCAATAAGATCTTCTATTACTGACCCAAAATAAAGCTAGTTTGCATGTAATTTATATATAACTTATTTAAGACATGGAACTTTCCATAGCCACCATCTTTCTTTGGCATCATTGCTTAATTTCCCCCTGCTATGACAAAGAAAACTATTGCTTGAGATGTTAGGTTAGGAACTAGGATAGTCTTTATAAATCATCTTGTCCAAACCACTCAATAGGCCTAAAGCAGGTGACTTGCTCATGGTCACAAATGTAGTAAACAGAATATTCAGGATTCAAACACAGACTGCAAATCTATCTACTACAGCAAACTACTACTAAATTTTCTCTCTGGAAAGTAACATGATTCTTTCACCATATAGAAACTCTAGTAGAAACTTCCTAGCCTAGGGATATCATTCATTTCCTGGGAAAGCATGGTTTTATGCCAGTGATGGCAAACCTATGACATATGTGTCAGCACTGACATGTGTAGCCATTTTCAATGACATACATGCTGAGGATGAAACACTTGCTGTAGTGTAGTGTAGACACTCAGTGCACTACAGATGACAATCCTACCTATATTAATTTATCTATTTTGGTTTGTTAAAATACAGTTATATATTACAATGATACATTTTTGTTATTTAAACTATAAATATCGCGAAATTATGGGTTTTTTTTCAAAGTGATATACCACCCGAGTTATGCTCAGTTTTTTGGCAAATTTTGACACACCAAGCTCAAAAGGTTGCCCATCACTGTCTTTTGCCATCCTGGGTACCTGTGAGAAGCCACTGGCCCAATTGTTACCAGCTCCTCCACCATGTTCAGATAAGTAAATATTCTCAGGATTATAGAGTTTGGCATAGGGAGAGTTGAGAATGGAGTGAATCACACGAGGTTCCAGGTCCAGCAGCACAGCCCTTGGGATGTAGTGTTCATCATCTGCCTGTCATAGTGGAGACAAGTGACCCCCTTGTTATTTGTGACCTACCCAAGTCCCAAAGTTTTTGTCCTTTCATGACCCTCTCCTACTATAGCTCTAGTTCTTTTCCCTTCTAAGACAGGCTTTTTTGTCCTTCCAGTCCACTTGAATGGCATCTCTTTCTTGTGCCCAAACTATGCCCACTCAGTGCCCAATTCCCTGGCCCAGTATTATAGAGGGCACCTGGTAGAAAAAGACGTCCTTTCGGTCTGTGCCTTCAGTGGCAAATTCTTCCACGATTCCCTCTGGGCTAATGCCATGCTCAGCGCAGAGCTGTTTCCAGAATTCAAACCCAACTGTATGGAGGTAGAGACAGAATGCCTGGGTCTAGTGGTGGGAAACATTTAAGCCCAGAAAGTTGTGGGGTGGAGGGAGACAGAACACCAGTAACCTGGAGGGAAGTATCCCTTTAAGGCACGGGTCAAGGGGTCTGGGTAAAAATCAGCGTATAGGAGATAAGGAAGCCTGGGACCTGCTAGGCATACCAGGTGCTAAAAGCCATGGCTCCCGAGTCTTGGTGAGGAGATTGGCTTCAAAAAGGGGTAGGGGTGGCATTAAGGCTGCTTTGATCAGTGGAAGGGAGGGGGAAAAAACCTGAGTCTGTGAGAAGTGGGGTCACATCTGAAGTTGGGAGTCTGGACCCTTGGGTCTGGGGAGGCATCGCCATCAGGAAGGGGGAGGGAAGGTGTGTTCACACCACAGGAAAGCGGGCAGGATACGGAGGTTTTAAGAAAGGTGGGAGTTATAACTAAGACTGGGAGTGGATTGAGATGTTTGGGCCTGGGATAGGAGGATTTACCTTCAAGAAAGGGGAGATACCTGGAATGGGGGGGAACGTAATTCACACCATCGGAAGGGAGGATCAGGACACCTGAGTCTGGGCGGGGGGGGGGGAAGGTGGGGGGG